>NC_081415.1:116482659-116782659 GCF_030272615.1 Cryptomeria japonica | reverse complement strand
TTCTATGCAAAACCTTTTACCACAAGTCTGGCCTTATATCTTTTCTGACCTCCTTCCTCCTCCTTCAACCGATAAACCCATTTGTTAGGCAAAGCTCTTTTTTCTGCAGGTAAAGGGACTAAGTCCCAAGTCTTATTTTTCATCAAGGAGTCCATCTCCTCTTTCATGCCTAGCTGCCACTGTTGTTTGGCATCCACCTGCATTACTTCTTCATATTCTTCTGGTTCACCAGAATCCGTTAATAAAATAGAATACAAAGAAGGAGAAAATCTTTCAGGGGGTCTACTTGTCCTCATAGAATGTCTAACACTTGCAGGAGTTTGTGGGACAATCTATTGTTGCTGAGCATCAGGTACCTGTGGCATTTCATTTTCAGGAATCTCATCCAACACCACATATTCTTGTTTGTCCTGTTCATGCTTCTTTTCTTGCATCTGTTCTTTATGCATAACCTTCTCATTGAATATAACATCTCTACTTCTAATTATTTTCTTATTTTCAAAATCCCATAACCGATAGCCATATTCATCTATCCCATATCCAATGAAGGTACATTTCTGAGATTTAGCATCAAGCTTGGTTCTGTTTTCTTTATCAACATGGACAAAAGCTTCGCAACCAAAAGTTTTTAGAAAAGAATAATTTACCGTTTTACCAGTCCATGCCTCCTCTGGAATACCACCATCCAAAGGGGTTGAAGGTCCTCTATTTATCAAATAGACAGCAGTATGTACAGCATCTACCCAAAAATGTAAGGGCAATCCAGCATGCAATCTCTTGCTCCTCGCACGTTCCATGATGGTCCTATTCATTCTCTCTAACACACCATTTTCCTGTGGAGTTCCTGGAACTGTCTTCTGCTTTCGAATCCCATTTAAGGAACAGTAATATTCAAATGCTTTGCTACAATACTCACCCCCATTATCCGATCTGAGACACTTCAACTTTTTTCCTGTCTCATTCTCAACCAAAGCTTTCCATTTCTTAAAAGTTTCAAAAACATCTGATTTTTGTTTTAGGAAATATGCCCATATTTTTCTAGTTGAGTCATCAATAAAAATAACATAATAACAAGAGCCACCAAGAGATGATACCTGAGCCGGTCCCCATACATCTCAATGTACAAGCTCTAACTTCTCACTCTTCTTCTCTTTCCCAACCTTGAGAAATCTGACTCTTTTCTGTTTACCATAAACACAGTTTTCACAGAACTCTAAATCAATCTTCTTTAGTCCTGGCAATAGATTTTTGGAGTGAAGGATTTTCATCCCTTTCTCACTCATGTGCCCAAGCCTATGGTGCCACATTATCGAATCTGTTCTTGCAACATTTATTGTTGTTGTCCCTGCAGTAACTTTATCTGTAGCAGCTAAGGTAGAGTAAGTGTTACCAATACACGGATATAATGTGCCTACCTTCGCACCTTTAGCTACTACTAATGATCCTTTAGTGACCTTCCACATACTATCTGAGAAGGTAACTATGCAACCTTCACTACCTAGTTGCCCTGCAGAAATTAAATTTCTTCTTAAATTAGGAACATGTCTTACCTCCTGCAGAAACCAGTCATTACCATTCTGCAACTTGATCTTTATCTTTCCTTTTCCAACAATTTGATAGGGCTCATCATCGCCCAAATATACCTGTCCAAAATCACCTTGAACATAATCTAGAAAATATTTTCTATGGGGTGTAGCATGAAATGAAGCCCCAGAATCTATTACCCAGGAATCATTAACATTATCCAAACATAAGATTAAAGCATCTTGTAAAGTATTACTTGCAATATTAGCTTCCTTACTGTCATTTTCATTTTTGTCTCCTTCTTTGTTTTTTCGAGACCAACAGTCTTTCTTTAGATGACCAGGCTTTCCGCAGTACCAGCAATCTTTCTTTCCTCTAGATTGAGAGCGTCCTTTTTTTGACTTCCCTCGTGACTTCTCATTCCCAGGGCCTTTTCCTCTTTCCTTTGATCTTCCTCTGTTCTCCACATTCAAAACACTACCTGATGATGTTGGAGTCTCACCTGTGCTTTTCCTTTGCATTTCCTCACTTAGGATAACAACAACAATATCATCAAATACCAAAGTATTTTTACCAGAGACAGAGTTACTTACAGCCATAACCAAGCTATTCCAACTTTTTGGCAAAGAACATAAAATCAAGAGAGCCCTAACCTCTTCTGCAAAGGTAATTTTTACCGAAGACAATTGACTGGTAATTGTATTAAATTCATTTAAGTGCTCCGCTACAGATCCTCCCTCCCTCATTTTCAAATTAAACAAACGCTTCATAAGAAATACCTTATTTGAAGCCGAGGGTTTTTCATACAACTTAGCCAATGTTGCCATCAAATCTACAGTCATTTTTGCTTCTGTTATATTGAATGCTACAGACGACGCAAGGCACAATCGAATGGATCCCAGTGCCTTTCTATCTAAAATTTCCCACTCTTCATCTAATATTGTGGTCGGTTTCTTTGTCTTTCCTTCCAATGGCCGCCACAAATCCTTTTGATACAGGTAATCCTCCATCTGCATTTTCCATAACTGATAATTCTGGCCGTTAAAATTTTTGACCTTGAATTTGGAATCCTCCATTGCTCCCACTCAGATCTGAAAGTCCTGCCAATTTACAGAAAACCTCGCTCTGATACCAATTGTTAGGGTTTCAAGCAGATCCGAAACAAATATGAACTAACAATTATATGCAGATTTAAATACAAGAGATAAAGAAATAAAACAAGACAAAGATAACACAGAGATTTAACGTGGTTCACCCAGAATGGGTTACGTCCACCATACACAGTCGTCCAATCTTTCTTATTATCCAGCAAAAACAGTACATCAACCTTACAATGCCTTAAGCATCCCAGCCGCTTATAACATTTCAACACATACAAAATGCAGAAATGTTTTCTCTTATCGCGAGACTAATTAATTATAAGGTTACAAATTTCCCATGAGTGATTAGCTTATAATTTTTGAAAATTTTTTTTTGGGCCAAATTGAAATAATAATGAGACTTACTTATTTCCAAAATCATGGATCAAATAATCCAATAATTCTCTAAGGAATTGAAACAATACATTGAATTCAAACTCTTTGCTAATTTTAAGGAAAATAAATTTAACTAAACAAATATATATAAAAAAAATTATCTTAAATTTATATTAAACGATACACATAAAAAAAAATAACTTAAATTTTTAATCAAGACGATTTAAAATTTCCATCGAAATTCTTTCATGGTGTAATCATAAGCGAACTTTGTTTTATTTATAGAAATTAGGGGGTGGGGACCACGGGTCCCATCACTCCCTGCGGTCCTGCATGTGCAGGCCCGTAGGGGTTGAGGGGGCCACGTGGTCCCCTCCACTCCCCTGCGGCCACTTACAGTGGCCACAGGGTAGTGGGGGCTACCACTAACCCTGACAGTTTCGATACCACTACCCTGCATACTTTCTGGTATTTTCGAGGACTATGCCAAATGCAGAAATAAATGTAGTATATTATAATGATAATGTGGCAGTATATTATAATGATAATGTGGCATTAATATTAGCATATTAACATTGGAATTATATATATATATATATATGGTTTCATATTTCCTTACAAAAGAGATTTTATTTAAGAAGGTAAGAACAACATAGATGAGCAAATAGTTGTGTTTTTGTTTTTTGATTGATTTTTTTTTTCTTTACAGAAAATAGGAGTTTGTCATTTACAGAGAGAGAGGGAGAGAGATTTATCCAGCCATCACAGGGAGGGAGTTATTTCCCAGACTTCTCAGGAAAATTGTTTATTTCCAGGATTCATTCCCAGAGTTCAGGAGGATTTGTTCAACTGATATTTACAGTGAGCTCTTTGTTCAATTCACAGAGAGATTCAAAAAAAAAAAAATCACAAGGAGGGAGTTTCGAATGGTCATAGAGAAAATATTCACAGAGATAAAAAGAATAATCATTAAATAATTACAGAGAGAAATTTAAAATAATCGCAGTGAAATCTATCCTTACTTTCAAATAATTTCTCTTTTTTTTTTTTACAGAGAATTTATATAACCAGATACAAAGGAAATAATCACAGCGAAATCTCTTTAAAGGATGAGATTCAGATAACAATAACCAGAGAGATGATTCTAGAGAAAATAAAGATGGTTCTACTTCAGCAAGAATCAATCTAAAACTTAATAAGAAAAAAAACAATTTAATCTGGATCTAACTTCTTAAACAATGAATCTAATTCTTATCAAAATTTGAAACTAATGGATCTAATTCATATCAAGAATATGAAAACAAATGAATCTAATTCTCATCAAATTTTGAAACAAATGATTCTAATTTCTTAAACAATTTAATCAAAGTTTGAAACTAATGGATCTAATTTCTTAAACAAATTTAATCTAATCTAATTTACAGCAAGAATAAGATGTATGAAAAACTAAATTTGAAAGAACCTGGGTGCTTGAAAATGGTGTGGAATCCTCTATGAATCTTCCTTGATCCTCCAAACTTGAAGAGAAGTCCTCCCAAACAAAAATCTTAGCTGAAAAATGAAAATTGACTACAAAGGAAAATTTTACTTGAAGAATTTCTTATGGAATAACCAACTCCTCTTTTTGAAAACTTGTACATCTTTTATAAGAAAAAAACTCCAAATTCCACTACCTAATTTTTAATTAAAAATATAGAGATTCTCTCCAAATTTGGCCTTCATGCAAATTGATTAGGCTTAGTGGGAGGAGTTACATGCAAGGTGGTGGAGAAGCCTCTAGAAGCTTCTTATTCCTCCTACAACATGTGCCATAATTTGGGTGAGGAAATTTAAATAAACATTTTTTTTTAAAAGTATATTTTCCATGTGTGTGTGTGATTTATTATTTTAATTCCTTTATAATATTCATTCAATAGTTTATCCAAAAGAAATATAATAGAGTTTGTATTTTAATCCAAAGGTGGTAAAGGAGGGTTGTGACAATAACTGGCTATCTAGGTACTCACTTATCATCCATCCTCTTATCTCAAAGAAATGACACCAACACACAAGTGACCACAGAAAAGGTCAACTAACAAATCTACATAAGCACTTAATTAGACCTCGTAGATATAGACAATCCACATGCGAGTTATCTCACTACAACTAGATAGGTGATCAACCCACACAACTGCATAACTTGAAGATCTAATCAGCTACATACAAAATAACTATAATATTAGCTACATACATAATGAGAACTCAAAGAGAATATTCATGCAAACAATCATGACTTAACCACCAGATCAAGAACAAATCAGAGTTGTCAATCATGTCCACATCGAGCACCATAGTCTTAGAATCCACCAAGCACCAAAACAAAAATTCTAAGTGATTAATAACTATCAACATCCCAATGCATAGATAATTCACGTTCTCTTACCATGCACAAAGCATGCATGTATAACTTCATCTATCTCATCTAACATCACCCCAAAGAAATAGGGCCTAGAAAAATAGCTCTTCAGCAGATCCACAAGTCTCTTGGTATTCCAGAGCACCCCCATGATCAAAACAAGCTAAGATTCAATACAATGTTGCACCATTATGAAGAACTCCAAGAAAATGACCAATATACTCAATACCAAGACTCGCCTCTATTGAGATGTCATGTTGCCAAGGCAGCAATGTAGGCACTAGCATTGCTCTAAGAGGACTCAGTGTAAGAAGCATTCTTCTTCTCCTTTTCCTCGCAATCTATACAAAAATGGTCAATATGCCCACAATTCCAACATCTCGCCTTGGACTTATTTCCAAAAGACCTTGATCTCCCCTGTGACTTGGACTTGGACTTCTTATCCTTTTGCTTGCTTTTTTTTGTTGATAGGTCATGCACAGCCAGAGCATCCTTGACCTTCTTAGAAGATTTCCTTCGGGCTTCCTCTAATAGTAGTGAAGCAACCACATCTTCCATTTGGAAAGTGATTGTTATACTTCCAATAGCCATCACCAGATGATCCCATGTGCTAGTCAAGGAACACAACAAAAGCATACAACAATCCTCATCAGTGATTTTTACACCCAGAAAATTCAGCTATGCAACAATCATGTTGAAAAAATTTAGATGGTCTGCTACAAATGTACCTTCATCCATCTTCAAGGAGTACAACCTTTTTCTCGAGAATAACTTATTTACCAGAGAATTTCCCTAATAAATGTCACCAAGTTCTTCCATAATGAAGTTATTGTCTTCTCCTCATGGGCATTGAATAGAATAGGATCTACAACACAGCATCCAATCAGCCCTTTGGCTTCCCTATCAGTAAGATCCCAATCCTCTTGCATCATTCCTAAAGGTTTAGTTCCAGACACAGCAACCCAAAAGTCTCTATCCACCAACAGTTCTTCCATCTTGAGTTTCCATAACTTGTAGTTTCTACAGTTGAACTTCTCAATTTCTACTCTTCCTTCAAAGTGTTGACCATATCAATCTACAATCAACAATACTCTACAAAACTCCCATAGCAGAATTAACACAAACAAACTGTTCTACCCACAACGACAACACAACTAACCTTGCTTTGATTCCACATGTAAGGAAAGCACAATGCAAAAAATTCCTTCCATGGTGTTAAATTGAAAGAGGAGAGAAGTAGAGATGACTTTCAATTTTGGATTATAGTCATTAAGATGCGCGTTTCCTTAATAACAAAGTAGAATAAAATAATATTCACACACAAAGCAAAACACAAAATTTAAGTGGCAAAACCCTTATTGGTGAAAAACCCACCACCATATAAGAATCACTTGTATTATAGTAAAATATCTTTTACATGCAAGTTACATATTATTTTCTCTCAGGTGTACATTTACAGTCTCTATTCTGGTAGCATACAACTAGATTGTATTCAAACCCAGTTTACATAGTTATAGACATTTATGCAACACAGTCTTTTCAACATCCAATAGAACCACCAATTTCCAACCCAATTGTCCTCAACACTCTAACACACAAATCGTTGCTTCTCACAACTTATGGTCTGCAAGGAAACCCTCAATCGCCCTTAGTATCGAGCCATCAAAATGTCTCTATCGACTTCTGATCTATAAGGAAATCATCTCTTGTCACAACAAACTACTAATCTACTCAACAAAACCTATGCTTTTGTAGCTATGCAACCTAATATTACAATGGTTTGTTAATTCATTTTAACTTCTATCAGAAAAATGATTCGGTTTAGTTTCCATGGCTCAAATTGTCAAACATTACAAAATTGTTGAAAACCTGTTGTGTAATCTACATTGGCTTCCAAAAGAACCCCATAAATTCTAGCTTGGACCAATTAGTGACATCCAACTCAGTAGGAGAAAACCAGCCAAGCATGTTCCCCACTAAGTCTCAAATGCTATCGGAAAATGTTCCAATAGCAACCAACCATATACTTTTAACTTAGGAGATGAAACCAAGTCAGCCATGGTCCGCACCATAACCATTTCCAATCTTATTGGGTTATCGTTACCCGATGGGAGAGAAATGTATTTGTTTTCAAAACTTTGTTCTGCCCAATCTCCGATAACCAATAGTGTTGTGTGTAAAACACAAGAGGTATTTTGTCACCAGCCATCTCCAAGCTTATCGGCTTATCGACACCTGATGGAAGAGTAACTCAGTTGTTCTCAAAACTTTGTTCCACCTGATCTCCGATACCTGATAGTGTTGTGTGTAAAATGCAAATGTTTTCCACACCAAACTGCTCACTACATAAACCAAATGCTATCTAATCAAGATTACAACTAGTAAGTTTGAGACACCCATTCTCAACAATATTCCCCATATTTTAAGTGGATTCTTTAGAATATATTTAATAATTATAATTTTAAAATTTGCATGTCCATGCAAATTTCTATTTAGTTTCTTGTCTATTTTGGTTGATTTTCTTAAAGATTTTTTTTGGTGACATATGATGCAACCTGATACTAATTTGGGCTTATTCCACTATGCTTCATCTTGTAAATAACCATTTCCATTCTCCTAATCAAAATGAAAATAATATAAACCATATAAGCCAAATACGAACCAAGATACCAAACTTAATATTTACTTTATTTGTCCTTTCATAAAAATATATTTTTTATCTATTCTTATCAATTATTTTATTCATATTATTGGAATGTCAATAGCCTAGAATGGTAAATAAAGTTTATTTATATTTTGTTTAAAATTTAAATTATTATTATATATTAAGATACCCTTCCAAGAAGGGGGCATAATGATAACATGAGTAAGTGGTACCAATTATATCTTTATTCTACTATCAAACTAGAAAATTGAAGCACCATTACATTTTGGGTAGTGTAAAAATCTATTACAAGTTAATAATAGTTTACAACATTCGATGTATCAAAAATAAATAAATGCTAACTAAGCATTTCACTGATCTCGTAATAGAAAAGATAACTCGAGATGGGATTGATTCTTTATCCTTTTAATGATTTATGTAGCATATAATTTCATCCATTTATATTTTATTAGTCATATGTAACATGTAATTTACTAAAATATCCTTCAAAATATGTGTCGAATTCATCATAATAAATTTAATTAACAAAAAAAAAATTATGATAAATATATTGATTGAAATATATAAATATTAAAATAGTACACAATTTCAAACAATAATAAATTATGTTCAAAACTAAAATTAATATGTGTTTTTTCATCCCATTAATCAGTACTTTTTTATTAGATTAAATGGGAAGGCCCCCCGACATGCTATACATCCTAATAAAAAACTATCATGAAAAATTAAAAAAGGGCTTGGAGGTCAACCCCACTAACCAATTTTTTTTGTGAGTTTATAAACTATCCATGAAACAACTTAAACTATACAAGTAATGAAACCACAACCTATGAACAACTACTATCAGGAACAACAAAAAGAAAAGATGTGTAGGGGAATTAAGATATATAGCCCCATACAGCTCCATCTCCCAAGGGGAAGATGCATTGGTTTTCCTTCCTCTAGCTTGTCCACCCTTCACCATCTATTGATCTTTCCTCTTTATCTATCTATTGTTCTTTCCATTTTATCTTTCTCTCAATATTTTTTCTCTCTCACCACCTCCGTAACCTTTTGTGCATCTAATTTTTATTGAGTTAAACTAGGATCCCAATTCCATTTTTAAGGAATTACATCGACTCCTCATTTCTTTTGCATCCTACAGAATTCTGGGGGGTCTCCAACTTGTCGACCTTGGCATTTGGGTCTTCTAATTTGAGATGCCAATCCTCGAACTCACTAGTACCATCGCCAACATTTTGTTCCCATATTGCATCATCCCAATAACCTTTTAAATTATTTACTCCTTCTAGTACCACATTAAATTTGATCTTTACAAGTAAATTCAAAGGGGGAGTCCTTAGAAACTAGGTTAAGGGGTTCAACATGTGTTTCTTAATTTTTGTTTATTTTATCACCATTTAAGGTAGAATCTTTTGACTTATGATCATTTTTATCTTAAAGCGGATTTTTCCTATACCCTTAACAATCTTAGTAACCATTGAAAGTTTAGCCAACCTAGAAAACCTTTGTTCTCTTGTGGAAGAGGTTCTATCTTTCTTGGCTAGATCGCTATCAAAAATATCAATAGAAGTGAAAGAGGAAGCAATATGACTATTCTTTGCCAACCAAATTGTTGCTTTACCTTTACCACTGACAATATTAAGGCCTGACCTACTAAGGTTAAATTAATATTTTTTCCCATATCAAGTGTTGATTTAGGGCTAATATCAACCACAAGTTGAGCTATGCCACAACATATGGTAATATTTCTCTTCTTAGGAGAACAAAGGAGGGCATTGTGAAGAGAAATAGCATAAGAAGAAGATGGAACATCATGTTTTTAGGAAATCTTCCTCTTATAATTGTGGTGAGGAAGATTTTGGTCATGGTCCTTGGGAGAATTGTGCCTAAGAGTGGTATTGAGCGCAAGTGTATTCTCTAGGCAATAATTATACATGGTGTAAATCAAGGCTTAGTGTAATGGTTTGTAAACCATTTCAAAAGAACATTTTTCCATGGACTAAAAAAAAGAATGAATAAATAACCTATTTATGACACCTTAACTGATTGAGAAGAGAAAATGGTACTTGTGGTTATTTACAAATCGACCATGCAACATGAAGCAATTTATCAAGTGATAGCTAACTAGTACCCATGTCAGGAAAATACCCTCTCTGTGAAATACATTCTGGTGTCTCAATAGTTCCACACTAATATTGATGTTATTGTATGAAATTAAAACACCAGATTCTCACATTTCAAACAAGTAATTAATCCCCTACCTATTAAAACTTCTTTAGAAACATAACAACCATAAATTTCACCTCCAAAATTAATGGACTCAAATAACAAGTTTAAATAAAGATTTTTCTTTAAACTTATTTTTATAAACATATTTGATCAAAATAAAATTGAGTACAATTTATTTTTTAAATCCATCTATTTTCCCTACAAACTATTTTGATAATATTTACTATGTAATAATTTTTTAAAATTTAATATAATATTATTAATGCAAACAAAACATAATCTGCAGATTTCAAAAGTCAACATTTTTTTATGTCTATAAAATTGATCTATCCTATACAATTAAATTTTAATATATGAAAGTGAACTATAAAACACTAGATAACATCATATAAAATAAATGTAATTTATAATGAGATTTTATATATTAATTGATAGTATTTATAAATATTTTTGTAAAATTTAATTATTTATAAAATCTGGTTCTCTTTAATTGGATAGTTAATCTAAGTATATAAGACAATCGATAGAGTATAGTATGTTTAGAATAATTATGCAAACTAATGATACAATTAATATGAATCTCATTAAATACAACAGCAATTAACAAGAATTCCACATGAAAAATACACTTTATTGGCTAACAATGAATAGTCGAAATGGTGGAAAAGTATACATTTATTATTTGAGGTTTAAACTCTTGACTTAGAAATCCTTTTGGTCAATTCCATGCGTATGAATAAAATGAAGGGTGGATCTAAGAACTCAGATTAGTTTTTAGAATCAAATGATGAAATGATAATGATATTAATATATCACCTATAAATTTATCATTAAAAATAAAAAAATTAAAATAAATCCTTTTGGCCTTTTTAAAAATTTCTTATGAAATCCTTTTAGTTACAATTTTGTTTTATGTTACACAATTCATTTTAAAACTTTGAGTTGAATAATTAGGGGAATCATATTTGTAGTTGTTATAACTAACTTCACACACCCAAAGATCCTAATAATACATCAGATTTTGATGATTTTTTGTGCTTATAACTATTACCCTGGCTTCTAGGAATGCACATTGTAGGATCTGGTATGTGTCCAAGGGTCAAAAAATGGTCATTTTACCTTATAACTACCTCAAAAATGGCCAATATTTATGCACAAATGCTCTAACAATCATCTGCTATTACCAAGGTTGCATTGAAATATGAATACCCTAGAATAAAATATTAACGCTGCATTCATCAATCTTTCTATTTTTACAGAGTTAAATTAGGTATCATAATTACAAAATTGTTTCAAGAAAGGACAAATTCACTTCAGATGATGGATGGAGATATTTTGCACTCATGCTCGAAAATGCATAACTATACTTTTTATATAAGAATTAGAATTAAATTTTATTTTGGTTTGGTTAACTTTTGTGGTAGTCAGCAATGAATGATATATTTTTAATTTGGGATAGGTACATTTTTTTATTTATATTTTAACTTTATATGTGATATGATTTTTAATATTTAAATTTAATGTTTACTTTAAATATGTTAATAAATATTTATATAAAAATATAATAAAACTAAATATAGTAAATATTATAAAAGATTTAAAATCATTCATATGAAATAATAATGCAAGATTTAAGTGGTTTTTTTTAACAGCATATTTATCTTTTATGTTTTGTACTCATATTCAAAGATCTAATTGACAAGATTTTAAGATTTTTTAAATGGAATTTATTTGTATATTTATGTGTTCTTTAAACAAAAATAGCTTGACAAATCTTTTATACAAGTTTTTCATATATTATACAAAATTACCAATTTCATATTTTCTTTGTTTAATATAAATTATTTTCACTTTCTTAAAGATTAATATAAAATAGATTCTATGCATACACATTCATTTAATCTTATAAATATTCAATGTTTTGAAGTGATCATATTAAAGCTATAAAAGAAATTATATAGAATATAAAATAATATTATATTTAAATATTTTAATTATAATATTAGATTATAAAATTGTATATTGATCCCATATTATTTCTTTCTTTCCTAACTTAAAATAATATAACGTTATATAGATAAATTTTAATATAATAAACTATAATATTAATATAAAATAATAGAAACATAATATAAGTTAGTGTGGGTTAGAATAAAATAGTAAAATAATTTTATTTAATTTTCTAAATAGTTTAACCATATTGTAATATAAAAAATATAATAAAAAATGCAATATTACATCATATTAATAATTATTCTTGTTGTACATGTGAAATTAAAATAGTAACTTTAGGAAGGTGATTTTTATACATCCTATACAAAATTATTTTTTTATCATTTGAGTATTAGAATAACTTACATACTTAAACTAAACTTAAAATCCCACATTTCATATTAATAGACATTTTTTAAGATTCTATGGGGAAGTGTTTCAAAATTTTACTACTAGTGTAAAAGAAATTGATTTTTAAGAAAAAAAAGGTTTCCATTTTCCCTACTAAAGGTTTCCATTTTTCCTACTTCCACTTCCATATGGTAATAAATCTATAAGATTTATCATTTTTTATTTTTAAATATAAACCTTATTAAATCAACCAAACACTCTCATCGAAATATATATAATCCATGTATCTTCCTAAGTAAGATATATCATTCTCATATCAACAATGTTATCTTCATCATCAATCACTAAATTATTTTTGTTCAAATTGATCAAGCACCCAATATTGCCACTCTTTGTTCTTTTTATATTTTTATGAATGATTTCTTTTTTTAGCATCGTCTTGCTTTATATTTGCATGGCATATTTTCCCAAGGACACCATGATTCTTTATACTATGTTGTCTTGAGGATATGGTCATTGGGAGATGAGTAATGTGCGTACTTTAAATATTTATTATTGCTCTCTCTATATTTGTTATTTTTTATGTATTAGTGTGTTTTAAATATTTCTTTTCACGTATTTATTTTATTTTATTTTATTCTTTAATTTTGTTTTTGAGTTAATCCTCTTAAATATAGTGGTGAAGCATATTAAAAAGTATAGGTCAAGCATATTGTAAACCTTTTGTCTACTCCTTGTAATGCCCCACCAAGAAACTCCAAAGGATTCAACTAAAACTCTGGAATAGAGTGCAAATAATTTTTTTTTTAACATTAAAGAAGTTAAAGATGCATTAAATTAAATATTGCAATAACATTTGCACAAGTGGAAGACTTAACTTAAACACCTAAAGGGTTTCCAACGAAGATTACTAGATTAATCCAATGAACATTAAGGTGTATTAATCCAACTAACAAAGATATTGATTAAACCTACTCATGATTGAATGATTACCACATGAACATAGCCATAAAATTCCATAAGAGATTAAACTCGCATGATTAAATGTATACATCTGACATTAGCTACATTACATCACTAAGCTGCATCCATCATAATCCATATTACTGCATTTAAATGATGACTTCATACATGCATTTAAGATTGATATCATCTAAACTATATTATACATTTTAACCATAATGTCATTCATAAATCCAAAATAAAAAGGAACCAAATGAACACATACATCATACAACACCAAAAGTGATATCGGAGTTCACCCCTAGTGGGCTACATCTCTGGGTCTGCTTCAAATGCAAGACCCTTCTAATAAATAATAGGTGAAAAATACATAAGGTTCACATCAATAACATCTTGCCATCAAGTCATACAAAAACAATTGATACATATGACCACATAGAGTCCAAGAGATACATGAACGATCCAAGAAGAAGAAAGAGGATCCATCCGATACATGGAGTGGAGTAAATACAAAAGAACATCTAGAGCACCTGCCAAAACTAATTCCTCACATACCATCATAAGAATCCCATGGTTTAATAGGAATATCAAGTACTCACATGAAGTATAAACACAAAGATATGACTCCCACAATAGTGCTCCAAGCAAAATCAATAAAAGACTGCACACTGGAGAACATAAGGAAAGAACACATGGTCTGACATGACATCGAATCGTCTCAAGAAACATACAAATACACACCAAATAAGACTTCACAAAGAATACCAAGTGACATCTACAAGTCTACACAACCGTGTACATAAGAGAAGAGTGTCATTGCATAGTTTGGCATGGTTATCCTGGCAAGCCTCCATAGACCCCAGCCCCCATCATGGTTTATCCTGGTAGCCTCTCCCGAACTCCTGGTCCATCCAAGTTCTATACAGACCCAAGCTATCCTTTCGTGTAGACAAGGTAGATGGTTTGCCATTCCAGGCCTTCCCACTGCATCCTGAGTCTTTACAAGCACTCAACCATGAGCGGGGCACAATAAATCTTGATTAATGTTTGTAAAACCAAACCCCCCATTTTTAAATTAAATTATCACGTATTACTCAACTTTTGACGGGGTATCCTACTAACCACTTTGGGCGCAGCCCCCACTCGAAAGCCACTCTCCCTTATGACACCACAACCTACTGAACTCTAAGGTACGACACGATACCAAAATTCTCAAGGGGTTCAGGCTCAATAATAGTTCACTTGGTCACATGAACCTAGTTCGTAGGTTGACTAAACTAGAGAACTCAATTGAATCACAAGAGGAAACTATAACATAAAAACAACACCAAAAGGATTACATATAACAATTAACTAAATTATTTGCACATAAACTTAGTCATAAGCCAAACAAGTAGGCAAACCAAGATAATACATCATGACATAAAAGAATACAATAATGTTGTTTATCGTATATCTCAATTGACCAAGTTACTAAAATTCTAAAATTCTGAAAAAATCACTTAATAGGAATTGATTCATGTAATACCAATATCACTGATTTTGACAAAAACAAGACATTAATTATCTATCTAGAAATCATTCATACATATAGATAAATGATCCATACTCGAAATCACAAAATTAAATCTTTCTTTAATTACCTAAACAAAACATTCTCGTATATTTCTCAATTCCAATATATAAATATACAACTTTCCCCGTTAAATCATTTCCACTAATTTTCCAATTCGCGAATATATATATTGATGCTTTGCAAAAAGGATTAGAAAATCTGTTTGATGGCAACACACACAAGAGCACAAGAAACAAACGTTAGTGTTAGCAACAAAAGATTATCCTAAACAGGCATATCAAGAGAGATATTAAGCATGAAATAGAAAGCATATAAACATAGAATAAAATAGCTAATCAAGATGCTCATAGTTGCTCCTCCCTTGTTCCTCTCCTCTCCAAGTCCCAAATGAGTGTAGCTCTCAACTTTTAGCACTAGCCATGGATGCCATATGGAGATTCAAGATAGTTGAATATGATAAGCAAATGCTATGCAAGTATAGATAGTGATGCTATGAGAAAGCTCTATGCTAATGCCAGTATAACAACAATACTCTAATGCTTCCTTTTCTTTGCTTGAGGAGAAGGGTTCTATTTATAGAAGAAATGGGGAAATGAAGGGTTAAGATTGAGTAATCTTAACAAGGGTTAGGATTGAAAGATATTCAATCCATGTGAGACTTTCAACGCAATCCCATGTTGACAAGTGTCACCATGAGGAGGCTTGAGAGGAGAGATAAGGATCATTAAATGCTTGAGGGGACATGATGGTTACCCTAGTCAAAGAAATAAATGCTTTGAAGAGACATATGGGTTACATGAGGGTTAAGTTAGGGGTCAAAGTCCTTAACTATGGGTGCAAGTGGAATTAACCATTAATGGTCATGTAAGAGTTGGAAGACTTTAGAGGTTAATTTGTTGAGCACACAAAGCATTAATTGTTTTTCAAAGACTTTGGAGTCTTTGAGAAGTGACTTCAATTTGCTTAGGAATGTGACAATATTTAGGGGATGGATTAGGTTAATTAGGAAGGGTTTAGAAGAATCTAGAAGGGGTTTAGGCATGCAAGTGGATTTTGTAGGAAAATGCAAGTGGGAGGAATTTTGGTATTTTCAATTAAAATAAAATCATTTATTTCAATTAAATGGTGTAATTTGCATTTGGATAAATATTCAAATAAATATTAATTTATTTAAATGAGAAAAAGGAAGATAAAACATTAAAATGCTTGAAGAATTTGAGGGAAACCATTAAAGGCTTGAAGACTTTAAGGGAAGCAATTAAAGTCTAAAGAAGACTTTAAGGGAAGCCATTAAAGGCTTAAGAAGACTATAGAAGGAAGCCATCAAGTTTGAAAACTTTAAAGCCATCAAGTTTGAAAACTTTAAAGCCATCAAGTTTTGAAGACTTTAAGGGAAACCATTAAAGGTTTCAAGTGGGTGAGGATAAATAGGATTTTAAATAAATAATTTATTTAAAATAGTTGTGCAACTTGCTTTTGTAGGAAAATACAAGTGGGTGGAGGATAAAGGTGATTTAAATAAATGTTAATTTATTTAAATGTGAGAGGTGGGATTTTGGGGGATTTAAATAAATATTAATTTATTTAAATGTAAGAGAAGATTTAATTAAATAAATATGATTTATTTATTTAATTAATGGTCTGAATTTGGTTAAGTGAATTAAATCAAATAAATTGAATAATTTATTTAATTAATAGGAGAAGAGGGTTAAGATGAATTAATTAAATATTAATTTAATTAATTATTGATTGATGGTTAAATAATCAATAAATAATAAAAACTTTAAAACTTTTTAAAAAAAAATAAACTTTAATTAAAAAGCAAGTTTTAATAAAGTTAAAGTAAACTTTACTTTAAAGTAAAGTGAGGTGACGGGATATATATATATATATATAATAAAAACTTTAAAACTTTTGAGAAAAAAAATAAACTTTAATAAAAATAAAGTTTTAATAAAGTTAAAGTAAACTTTAGTGAGGGGGGAACATGGTTCCCAGCATGGAAAACCATGGACTCCCTTCCCATGCAGAACCAAAATGCCCCCGTAAGAAACATAAAACACAATTTGCTTTAGTTTGTTTTTTTTAATGTTTTTAAAGCTAAATAAATTTTTGTGTCAAAAATACAATAACTCAGAAAAAAATTTGAGTAAGGAAATAAAGTTCTGGAAAACAAAATCAGAATTAATATGTTTTTACTAGTAATACAAAATGCTCAAATTGGCAAAATTTTGCCTGCATAACCCCACACAGGGGTAAAATTAACAAATTTAGACCACTAATTTTGGCAAAGAATAAACTGATTTTACAATCCAAATGCTAAGATGAGAGAATCAAAGTGAAATCTTGGGTTTTCAACACACAGAAAGAAATTCACAAAACTGATTATTAACTCAATTCTTTTTCCTCACAACCAAGAAATTGATTGAAACCAATCACCAAAGGATTCAATACCAAAACTTAAACACTCCTTCCCTTTTAACCAAAAAATAGAAGAGTTTCCAAATAAAGAATGAAACCACATACCACACACACAGGGATTTCCTCAAAATAATTTAAATTTCAAAATAGAGGTAATTAACAAGAATCCAACCTCAATAAGAAATCTGGGTGGTGTTTGTAAGAAGAGCTCCACCTGCAACTGGATAAATTCCTTCAACCAAGGATGCACAAGAATTTTTCTCCAAAATTTCTCCTCTCTTCCGAAAGAATATGGTTAAATAGAAAATTTCTAACCTAAAATTATTTTAGGTTGAAATTATTTTTGGACCAATCAAATTCTTTCCATAAGGTTTAAATTGAAAAAGTTTTTTTCTCCAATATTTAAAAACTCAAATTTACATTTTCAAAGTCAATGAGGAAAAAGATTTTTATTTTCTTATTTCTGTTACAATTCTTTTCAAATTTGCCTACACATTTTATTTCTCACATGAAAACAATAAATGATCAAACTTGCTTATATAATAAATTGAACAAATTGATTTTACGACGAATCACAAAAAGGGGTTGCAATTGATTTAATTTAATCTCTTTTATTTACCAATGCATAATAACATATTTAGTCTAATTAAATACTTAAGATTAATTAAATCATTTCACCCATTGCATTATACAAACTTAAGTAACCTAATTAAGCACATGACTCACAAACCAAATAAAAAGAGAACTTACGGACGACTGACACCACTCATATCGAGAAAGACTAGGGGTAACACGAAGGGTTAAAGAACTTATCTTCTACCACATCCATTGAATCAATAAGGTACACTCAAACCTGTGTAACTAGGTGGAGTTGATACCTCGTACCCACACGGTACTCAAACCTGCATTTTCCTGCATCACCGATACACACATGCATATATACATAAAAACATGGTAAACACATCGGTGAAGGAGAATTGTGACTTTTCATCTCTCACCAAAGTGAGTGACGAGAAACAATCTCCCCGCACCCCATACACACACATACATGATACATTCACATGTCGTACAACATGCATAAAGGAAACGAGTCAGCCCATAATCATTAATGCGAAATTGAAATCAACATTTAATCATCATCAATAAATTAATGCACAATCATCATTAACTAGAACACACACACATTAAAGCATACATCATTATGATAGCATACTAGCTGCACAAAACATCGTGACCAAGGAGGATCTACAAAGGTATTGAAAAGTCAAACTTAGTCAAAGTATGCATGAGAATAGAGTGATCAGAGAAGGGGTACTACACTCCTAATGACTACATATGCTCAAAGTACTCTAATAAGATCTCACACTCCTTGATTTCTATTTCTAACATCATAATTTGTAATAAAACACTTTCATCTGTTAACTCCATAATATCCATTGACATCATAGATATGCATCTGCATGTTAATTATATTTCTCCATTTTGAGAGAACATTTATGATTTCAAACTTTCTCAACTCTTGAGGGTGCATCTTATCATCCAATTCATTTCTAAATCCATCCAATCTCAAATATGAAGCTTCTCCGAGCATTTAAGTATATTTCAAAAACCAATATACTCGTGTAGATTGTAGATTGTATATTTCAGATTCAATACTATGTAGATTGTAGATTGTTAAAAAACTTGAACCAATTGAAACTGTGAATTTTAATTTTTTATGCAATAATAGAATTTAAATAGATAAAATTATTACCTTTAGACAATTGCTCAAATTTTTGAAAGAGAATTTGTTTTGCAAACTTTCCCAATTTTTACATATAACTTATGTATACTTCTCTTAATGATGGAAGGAAAGGATACTAATGTGGTTCTTGTTTTCCAAGGGAAAAGGTACTGTAAAACATGATTGTATGATTGTTTAGTTTTTATATTAGATTTTATGATTTGTTAGAATAAATTAAAAACAGATCAAATGAGTGTACTCAATTCAATTGACCTTTTAAAAAAAGATTGAATCTATTTGGTATGGCATGGTGGTTTTGAATTTGATTGTATGAATTTTTTAATTTTTTATATTGCTTTAAATAAGTTACATCCAATAACATTTTAAGTTGATTTTCTTCTTGCATTAAAAACAAATTATGTTGTAAGACCATTTATCATAACATACTTGTTTAAATTAAGTTTCATTTGATCTTATTTAATTCCCATCATCAATTGAATTCTATTGTAAATAATTAATCTTAAGAAAAGCAATTTACATTTTATGCAATTTTTCCCATTCCCTTCATATATTACAAAAGTATATCTTTCTATCTACTAACCATTCCACCTCATTTCATGACAAAAAATATTAGTCAGTACAATACAGAACTCCCCATTTATAGGAACTCATATTCTATATGTCTTTGTTTCTACCAGATGCCCAAAATATTGAGATGTATTAACATGATAGTTACAAGATCATATAAGATGAGCTCTGATACCATCTTTTGACAAGCTGGGAGGATGAACATTATTACACCGTTTATTCATTATTATTACTATGTTCGAATGAAAAAGTTTGATACCTTAAAAGTGAAAGATGAATTTAAAATAATCATAATTTTTTTTTATGCATAATCTAGAAACACCACTTAGTCCATGAAGGAAGAGATGAGAATAGAAACAAAAAACAAAACAATAAATCCATGCTTCAGCACAAAAACAGATTTTTTATTAATAATGCTTCAATCGATTACAATCATTCTTTTATTTATAGAAGATTTGAAATCCTTCTAGAATATCTATCTATTTTTTTTACGGTAGAAGTTGTGCATGCGTGGAGGGTAGAAACTGACTTTTGAAGCCGTGCAAGCGTGGAGGATAGAAAAACTGACTTTTTGCATAATAAAGAAATTACTAAATTTAGTTTTATTTGTCTGAAGAGGAAATTAATGTCTTCTAACATTCCTCCTTAATTTCTTCTATTAATAATCTCAGCTTCTATTATTCCTAAATTTTCTCTTAAATATTCAAAGTTGTCTCGCAGTAGTGCCTTAGTAAAAATATCAGCTAACTGATCTTCAGATCTGCAAAATTCAAGATAGATTTCTCCATTATTGACCAATTATCTGATGAAGTGATATCTCGTATCAATGTGCTTGCTCCACTAGTGAAAAATATGGTTCTTTGATAATGCAATTGCTGATTTGTTGTCACAGAACACTGGTGTAGGCTCCTCTTGTGCTTGTAATAGATCCTTCAATATTCTCCTCATCCAGATTGCTTGACATGTTGCCGATGTTGCTGCTACATATTCAGCTTCAGCTGATGAAAGGGTCACTATAGGCTGCTTCTTTGATGCCCATGAGATTGCTCCAGTTTTCTCAAATTCTGCTTGTTTCTTTCTACATTCATTTGCAAAATGACCATATTTCTTACAATAATAACATTGAATATTGGATTTATCAAACCTTGATGATTGTTCTTGAAATCGGTTTCTACCTCGTCCTCTATTATTGAAACTACAATTGGACTGATTGGTCCTTTCTCCTTGATCTGTTTTTATCTGTCCACCTCTTCCTCTTCCTCTTCCTCTGGAATTTGATCTTCCTCTTCATCTTCCTGATGAACCCTGTACTCTGAAAGCATTCTCAAAAGAGGTATTATTGTTTCTATTCAATCTTGATTCGTGTGTTAATAGAGAACCCATTAACTCATCTACTGATAACTATGAAAAATCTTTTGATTCTTCAATTGCTACAACTATAGAGTCAAATTTACTAAGCAAGCTCCTGAGAATTTTTTCAATCACCTTTTGATCTCTTAATTCTTCTCCATTAGATCTAATTTGATTCACAACATTCAATACTTGATTCATAAATTGGTCTAGAGACTCGGATTCTTTCATTTGCAAATTTTCAAAATTTCTCCTAAGAGATTGTAATTTAGCCACTTTCACCTTTGTATTACCTTGATAGGCTGTCTCTAGAGTCTCTCATGCTTTCATGGATCTTGTTGCTGTCGAAACCTTAGGAAAGATTGACTCATCCATTGCTTGTTGAATTAAAAACAGGGCTTTTGCATCCTTTTTTCTATTATCTTTAAGTTGATCTTTTTCTGCTTGTTGTAATCTCTGATAAACTGCATCATCTCGTGGTTCTGCAAAACCTTTCTCTACCAAATCCCAAATATCTTGTGAGCAAAACAAAGTCTTCATTTTAATTGTCCAAAACTCATAATTCTTACCATTGAAGATTGGAATTTGAGGCTGAATTTGAGTATTATTTGTTGTCATGACTTGCTACAGCAATCTCCTTTCTCTATCATAAAATTCTACACCAAAAAAATAATTTAGATCTGCAAAAAAATAGATTTTTTATTAATAATGCCTCAATCGATTACAATCATTCTTTTATTTATAGAAGATTTGAAATCCTTCTAGAATATCTATCTACTAGTTTTATGGTAGAAGTTGTGCATGCGTGGAGGATAGAAAAACTGACTTCTGAGGAAATTAACATCTTCTAATAGTCCATTGTGGAGTGCTTTGAATCACTTTTCTAATCTTTATAAAAAAATCAAAATTTCAATAGGAGACACAGATGTTATGTCCATTTTAATTAAATGATTTTTTTAATCTTTTTAGAATTAATATATAAAATTTTAAATGAAAAGTTGTATGCCCATTTTAGTAAAGTGTTTTGTTAAGATTATTAAGAATTATCTGTTGTGAAAACATACAATTAATAAAAATGTATGTGCCTTTTTAAAAAGTGGTTTTTCTACACTTTTCAAAATGGATACATATAATCAATACAAAGAACTCTAGGAAACTAAAATGGATATTTTATATAAATTTTTCCCCTTCATTTTTTCCTCAAGAAATCTTTGCAACTAGGTCTTGGAGAGTCAAGCCTAAAATGTCAACTATTCCAAAATGTTAAAAGGTCTCATCCTCTTTTCAATATTTCACCTTTCGTGCTAACAAATTTATTTAATCCAAATTTGATGAAACAAAAAGGGTATATTAAAAAATTGTTAACATTCTAGCAATATAAGATATAATTTATTATGAGCTTAATCTACATGCATTATGTGTAAAGCCTTAATTGAAAGACTAATTGAAAAACTTCTATAACTTTCAAATGCCTTAAAAAAATCATATTTTTTTTAACCCACTTAAAGTTGTCATACAATTAGTTTTCAATATTTTTTTTTAAAAAATCCTACTAAAAAGTTCATGACTAATTTTTTACTTGCAAAAAACCTATAAAACAAGAAATGGCATATTGAGACATGTGTCTTTATATATATAAAAAAAAAAAATTAAAAAAATTGTACTTAAGTTGATTGTTTCAAAAAGTATAGTAGTAGTACATGAAATTTCAAAATTTTATCAAATACTCCGTTCTTTTCAAAAAATACGAGTAGCTTAAACACTACATTCAATCTACTACAAATTCTATTGTTACATATTTTTCAACTTATGTTAATAACCTATTCAATTTTTTAGATGAAATTTTTCAACTTTATTGTCTGTATTTTCACTAATAAGGCAACTATAATGAAGGGGTCAGTAGAAACATGAACATAAAAATCTTTAGCTATAACTTAAGCTACCAATGACCAGGGTTAGCAAGTCAACAACTAATTAAACAAAAAACAAATGAGCAAAAAGATATAAATTTTAATCTAGGGAAAACAAATGCCTCAAACAGGGCTACTAAGAAAAATGCAGAAAGGTGCAAAATGCATACCTAACCTTAGGACCTCCGAAGGAGACTTTACAAATGCATCAAAAATGATCTAAGGAAGTTGCAAATGGACACATGACATGTCTATAAGGTGTACACAATCCTCCAAGAGGATTTTGTATGATACTCAATATGGGAAAAACGGCAAGCTCTCAAATATAGCAACTTAGGCTTATTCTACAAGGTAAAACAGAGTGCAAATGGACAAAATTTGGCATGGGACCTAAAAAATTAGGCATGAATTTTTTAGTCCCAACAACACATTCAAATTATATTGTAAGACATAATTTTCCATGTCACTTTCATTACAATCCAATTCATTTCATATTTCTGAGTTCTACAAATTCCATTTGCACATTCCTTATGTAACTATTTGTTTGCAATATGTATGTATGTTATACATATGCATATGTATGTATATGTGCAATTTTATGTACATTTGCATATGTATGTAGGTGGATATGTATATGTATGTACTTATGTATTTGAATATGTATGTATGAATGTGTAAGGATTGTGTGCATGTTGTCAAATGTTAAAGACAATAAAAAAGTTGTTCTGTATTCTATAATGTATGGATGATTTGTTGTGACAACATTACGCTGCCCTTGATTATTACTATTTTTTGCAGGTGTGCTAGAACATCGAGGGAAGAACCATACTTGTGGAAGATCATCATATCAATGTAGATTCGTTTATTAACACACTTCAATTCTTTGGAGATTATGCATTTAATGCTTACATTTTATATTAATTTGTGTAGATATCTTAGGTAGTTATGCATTTCTTATTAAATGTGTTTCTTAACACACTTTAGTTTATTTTTCATTTTGTTGTGATTGTTATGGCAAGCAATTACAAACACGATAAGGAGTCACTATGTTGAAGACAACAAGTCTTCCTCTCAGGTAAAGCCAATATGACTTTACTTTGGCAATGATCTAATAGACAATGCAATTTGTGATTTGTTTATGTTTCAATTTGTGAATTGTTTATGTTTCAATATTTGAATTGTTTATGTTTCAATTTGTTTAAATTTCTCACTTAGTTCATATGGCTGCAAGAAACACACTTAGTTCACATTAGAAAAAAATCTAGTAGAAAATGCATTTTGTGAATTATTTATCTTTCAATCTTCTCTTTGTGGGACTTTACTTTGGCAATTATCTAGTAGACAATGCAATTTCTGATTTGTTTATGTTTCAATTTTAGAATTTTTTATGTTTAAATTTGTTTAAATTCCTCACTTAGTTCACATTAGAAAAAAATTCTAGTAGAAAATGCATTTTTTGAATTGTTTATCTTTCAATCTTCTCTTTGTGGGACTTTACTTTGGCAATGATCTATTAGACAATGCAATTTATGATTTGTTTATGTTTTTGATTAAGGTAAAAACAGGTTTTGAAGGGGCCCCAAAACCCTTTACAAGAGGAACTTAAAAGATATAGCAATAAGAGACAAAAAGGAACAAACTAGCAAAAAACCAGCAAAAAATAGCCAGACCCAAAATAGTAAACTAATCGAATTCGGATTTTCAGCTCTGTTCCTCGACAAACTCGGCACTTCTTTCCCATAGATGCTCAAAATTTTGAAAAGGATGACCCACAAAGTGTGCGGAGTAATAATAAAAATGGTTGGGATTATGTCGCTTTGCCAGGTAATCATTACCTTTCCATCAAAGCATAAGTTATTCATATTCCCTATCATGATTATGCGGTCCTTCCCTCCCCGTAAATCTGTCCTTTCTAAGGAGCTCTTTAATATTCATATTAATATCTTCCCCATGCCAAATCATTTGAGAATCAAAATTAACTCCTAGGTTCGCCAGATAGTCCACCACCATATTTTTTCTCTCTAAAGGCATGTTGAATAATTATTTCTGTAAAACTAGCGATGATTTCCCTAGCTTTCAAAATAATCTTTTCAATTGACCATGATGGCTCTGACTCCCCCTTCAAACACTTAATAATATTAAGTGAATCTCCCTCAAGCCATAATTTATCATGATTAAGATTCTTAGCAATAATTAGGGTATTCAGGGTAGCTGAGGCTTCAGCAAAATGACTAGTTTGACTTCCCAAAGGACCAACCACCGCCACTAAGCAACTTCTAGCAAAATTCTTGGCAATGCCCCCATAACCAGCTTTACCTGGATTCTCCTTAGAGGCCCCATCAAAGTTAGCCTTAATCCATCCTTGAGGAGGAAAACACCAAACAAGACCTTCTCTTCCCTTCTCCTTACTAGTTCTGGTAGTAGAGAGGTTCCACCTGTCATTGAAGTCATCTTTAGTAGCTGGTCCATTATCAGTACCATTGATACATTCAAATATACTCCTGTAAATTTTATCCACCACCACTTTAGGACTAGCACTTTTATCCCTAAAAATCTTGTTGTTGTGCTCTTTCCATATATTCCAGATAACATTCGGGAGAGTTAGTTTCCAAGTTTCCACAATCTTCGGATTGGAATTAGGGCAATGCCATTGCTACCAAAGATTCCCCTAGAGAATTCGGAAAAACCCAGCTCAATTTCCACCTGCTTCAAATGATTTTCCAGATTTCCTGACTAAAAGTACACTGATTAAGAATATGGCAAGCCGTCTCTTATTCCCTGCAACAAAGAGAACACCTATTAGGAAAAAAAAAACCTCTCTTTTGAAGGTTGTCCAGAGTTAAAACCTTGTTTTGGATGAATATCCAGAAAAAGATATTAACCTTAGGAACTAACTTCTTATTCCAGACTTTAGCCCAGATAGGGATTTCTTCCACAAATTCATTTTGGATAGCCACAACTAAGGACACAAAATACTTCCCATCCGGGGTTTCCTTCCATATCAATCCTTTTTTTTTGTTGTCTCTACGAACTTTAGCAGAGAGAGCAATCTGAAGGAACTTTAGCCCCGAACACTACTGGCTAAAATCAATCCATTTCCCATTTATCCAGTAGTCTTTGACCAGCTCACCAAACCTACTTTTGAACCAGTCTTTCCAGTCATTAAGGATTGGAACTTCCTCAAAAGGTTTATCCATTATCCATCTATCTTCCCAAAATCTTATACTCCTGCCATACTCCAGATTCCAAACTCGACCAGCAGCAGCCCAACTTTTAGCCGATTGGATTGCATTCCATATAGCAGAACCTTCAACAATAAAAGATTCATCTAAAAATTCTTCCTCAGAAGGCTGCATATGAAGATATTTGTTTTTCCAAATTAAATTCCATTCTCTTTCCTCCCCTTTCATTCTCCAAATTTGTTTGGCTAATAAGGCCTTATTCATAGAACTTATATTCCTTAAACCCAGCCCCCCACAGGCCTTAGGAGAGCAGATTTTATTCTAGGCAATTAGGGGAATTCTATTTTTGACTTCTACTCCTGACCAAAGAAACTTTTTTTGGATTCTTTCAATTGCTTCCGCAAACTTTCTGGGGATTTTAAACAAACTGAGAACATAAACAGGCAAGTTTTGGAGAGTAGCTTTGAGCAGAGTAACTTTGTCCGCTTGACTTAGGACTACCCCTTTCCAACCAGCCAATTTTGAGTTAAATCTATCCACCAACTTATTCCAGAAATTATCCTCAAGCTTAATACACAAAGGAAGCCCCAGATAAGAAGAGGGAAGCTCAGCTATTTTACAACCAAGAATTCTTTCAATCCTTAATTTCCTTTGAACAGGGGTATTGATGAAGAACAAAGAACTCTTATCCCAATTAATTTTTTGACGAGAGGCAAATTGATAAATATTCAACACATTCTTCATATTTGTAGCTTTCGTAATGGTAGCTTCCCCCATAGTGATAGAATCATCAACAAACTATTCATGAGTATAAATAAAATTGGATGAAAATGGTTTGAGTCTTCTAAGATTGCCTTCTTCCACATTTTTAAAAATAAATCTTCCCAGACTTTTAGCTAAAATAGTAAACAAAATAGGGGAGATGGGGTCCCCCTGTAAAAGACCTCTCGAACTTTTGAAGAAACTTGAAGGGGAACCATTGACAATAATAGCAGAAGAGGACGTTTCCATTAGTTGAGAACAAAGTTGAATAACTTTTTCACCAAAACCAAATTCTTTCATAATCCTTAAGAGAAACTGCTAGTTCACTCTATCATAAGCTTTAGCCATATCTAACTTCAAAAAGAAACCCTGATTATTAGCCACTTTCATAGAATGGATATTTTCATGAACAGATATAATGGAGTCCAAAATCTATCTACTAGGGACAAAACCATTCTACTAGATAGAGATAATTCTTGGAAGAATTTCCAGTAGTCTGGAAGTAAGAACCTTGGATAAAATCTTGCAGATAGAGTTATAGAGACTAATTAGTCTAAACTTATTGAGGGAATCAGCTCCTGGGATCTTCAAAATTAGAACAATGAAGGTAGCATTTAGTTCTTTTAAAAGCCTTCTTGAGCCAAAGAATTCTTTAACACCTTTACAGATGTCAGTCTCCATAATATACCAAAAACATTGGAAGAAGAACATAGGAAAGCCATCCGGTCTAGGAGATTTATCTCCCTGAAAGGAAAAAACCATCTTTTTGATTTCCTGATTAGAGGGGATTTGGGATAAATAGTTATTTTCTTCCACAGTCAGGGTAGAAGGAATAGCTTGAACTAGGATGTTTTCATTACTGGTATCTAGGTTATCCACTTCTCCCAAAAGGGTGCCAAAATACTCCAGGGCTTCCTTTCTAATATCATTATCCTCCGTTAAAATCCCTTTATTACAGGATAATCTGGATATCCTGTTAGCCACTCTATGCTTAAGAGCAGTTAAGTGAAAGAACCGGGTATTTTTATCACCTTCCTTCAAGAACAAGGCTCTAGATCTTTGTCTCCATAATGTCTCTTCATCAGAAATAATGGTGTGGTATTTAGACAAAAGGCCATTTTCCACAACCCTCAGATCATCAGACAACCCATTCTCTTGGATTCTATCCTGAACTTCTTTTATTTCAGTTTTAATTTGAATTTTACTCTTGAAGATGTCCCAAAAAATCTCTTTGTTCCAGATTTTAATTTTAGCCTTTATAATATTGAGCTTTTTAGCTATTCTAAAGCGAGTTGTGCTCTCAACCTCAAAATTCCACCAATCAGCAACACAAGCTTCTAAGGAAGGATGGGATAACCACGCTTTTTCAAATCTAAAAGGGAAGTTTCTCTTAGCCAAAAAAGAGTTGGCAATAAAAGAGATTGGATAATGATCTGACCCAATTTTGATCACAGAAGCAAGAGAACATCTATACTTAGCTAACCACTCAAGAGAAATTAAGGTTCTATCTAACTTAACTTGGATCAGGTCAGCTCCGGTTCTTCTATTAGTCCAAGTATAATTAATCCCTTGAATGTCCACATCCATAAGAGCTTGATCATTAATGAACTCCATAAGGTCTTGTTTCCCATCAAGCTACAAGGGGAGACCTCCCATCTTCTCTTCCTCTTTTAGCAGAGTATTGAAGTCTCCCATTATTATCCAACATTGATCAGCAAACTTAAGTCTGTCCTCAGCAAGTCTTCTCCAATATTTAGCTCTCCCAGTTTTGGTATCAGGCGCATAGACATTAGTTAACACCCATACAAAGTTATCCTTGATATGCTCCAGCTGCACAAAGTTCCTATTAAAAGAAGAGATGATTTCCTTACCTTTAATGGCTTTTTGGTTCCAAAAATTACGGTTCCTCCAGACGCTCCCTCCGAGCTAGATCCTATTACACCATTATTTTTAAAAATTCTAATCTTTTCCACTTTATCCTTAGACATCTTGGTTTCCTGAACAAGGACCACATCCGGTTTATGATCTCTTATGATGTTTCGTAACACATCCTGCTTATGAGGGGCATTCAACCCTCTGATATTCCAAGAGATTATCTTCATACTTTAACCGAAGGTAGGGCTGACTCAATGGAACACTATATTCCATCAACATGGTTCTTCCAGCTTTCCTGTTCCCTTTGGTGTTTTAGAGATGGTCTCCCCTGCTTTTTGTTTTGGCTTCCAACATCTACCTTTTTCTTATTCTTGCTTCTAGTTGAGATACCTCCATTGAGTTCCTCCTTATTCAATTTTCCTTCTTTCATACCAAGAATCCTAAGATTTCCTTCTAGGATATCCATAACCACACTATGTGATGGGGTTTTACATTGAAGAGGCTTTGGGCTTCCATTGGTTAGAAGCAATAGGGGCTTAATATCAGAAGGGTTAAACTCTTGAGCTTCATTGAAGTTTTCCTCAATTGATTTTGAGGAAGAAGAAACAGGCATAACTTCATTGGGACTTACCTCTTCCTTCTCCTGACTGATAGATCCAACCTCCTGGTCCTCTGGATTATTTTTGTTGTTTAACTCTCTGCCTTGCTCCCCCTCTTTAGTACTCTTTGTTTGGTTATTAGAGCAGGCACAATCCTGTTTTTCATTGTTACTGTTCTCACCCTTCTTGACCTCATTTACTAGTCCCATGACTTCCTTATTTGGATCACACTCAACTGATGAGTCTCCTTTTTTATCAATCGTTTGCCATTTCTTTTTATACTTCACATTTCTATTAGTCTTGCTTTCCTTACTTTTCTTAAGCGGGCATGATTTTGCCCAATGCCCCGATTTCTTGCAATGGAAATAGGCAAATGGGAGCGATTCATATTCAATAGCTTGGGTCCATTTCCCTAGTTTAGAAGTAATCTCTATAGATTGAGGCATATCCATCATTTGATTAACATTTACACAGATGCAAGCAAAGACTAACATTGATTTAGCCGTCATCATTGGGTCAATCAAAAGAAGTTCTCCAAAAGAATTCGCAATACCCTTAAAGACTTCCTCATTCCAGAATTCCAACGGGAGACTCGGGAGGCATGTCCAGATAGGCGCCGATACAAAGAAGGATTCATCAAGGGAGAGGTTCGGGACCCATTTCTGAAGAGCCAAAGTTGACTTGCCAAACATCCATGGACCTTCACATTGAGCCTTATTCATATCTTCTTCAGAGTTAAAAGAAAAGGAAAAAAAACCCCTAGGCAGCGCTGCCACGTCCACTTGGCCTTTTAAAACCCATTTCCTCCTTATGAAATTCCTAACAACATCAATTTTAGGCCTAAAACCAGTAAATCGGCCGACTAAAGTCATGGTTAACCAGTGACAGTCAAATCTACTAGTTTGGAATCTTTGTCCTCCACCGATTTGACTGTATCCTTGTCCTCTTCTGTACCTTGAGACGCCTGTCCGCTTGCTTGATTCCCAGTTCCGACCCCAGAGAAACTGCCTTCCCCAGGAAATCCACCTTTCCCAGGAAATCCGCCATTCCCAAATTTGAAATTTGGGATTCTCGATTGCCGGTCTCCTTGTCGCTCCGCACCCATTGATGAAGCCCTCCAAAAAGACTATTTTGTTTATGTTTCAATTATCTCTTTTTGGGACTTTAATTTGTTTCAATTTCAACATTTATATGCCTATGTTGTTGTGGATCAAAAGGAAGTGCCCCATTTGTAAAAAATAAATAGAAAAAGAATTGTTTTATAGTACCTTAAAAGATATTTTGGTAGATATTGCCAACAAGGAAAACTTGGCAGCTAACAAGATATCTTGTAAGGCACTAGAAAATAGTTCTTTGTCTGGTGCCTTTTACAAATAGGACATTTCCTTTTATCATTTCAATGCAATGACCTAGTACACATATTAGACACTGCAATTTATATATGATGACTACAATTTGAACACTTATAAGTGTTCAAATTTATCACTATCAAAAGAGGACATATCAATAACCAAATGCCACTGATGTGGCCTTTCTGAGAGTAAGCAATTTGAACACTTATGTGGCCTCTTTTGATAGTGAGAAATATATGAGATTAGATCAACTGATATATGAAAAATATCACATCAGAGAAAAAATAAAAAACATATGAGATTTATAACAACACCATCAATTCATTACAATATTCATCTGCTCGATATATAAAAACAATGGAGTTCTAAAAATATTATAAAAGATGGCAGTATGTCATTCTATAATCACATCACAGTTATATCGAGACTCAAAATCTACTTTTCAGGGGGCTCACAAAATATAATTGATCACAGACTCAATAAATTCTCCATATGGGTATTAAATGGAGGAGGTGTCACAAATCCAACCCCAAAAGACTGTGGCCTACTAGGGTCTGGCCCAACAACGGTGTTTTCTTGGCTGGGAGAGGTTTATAAGAAACTTGTTATTTGAGCAAGCAATGTCTGGTTGACACCTGAAGTAAGTTGCATGGTGTCTGAGAATCTAGGTGCAGTCCCAACTTGCATAGTATTAATAGTTGCAAAGGCTGGGGACAAGAGGTTCATCATTTCTATGTGAGTTGGGTATCGAATGGGTAGAGGTTCTACGACTGTGGCCACATCTTTTGTCCTCTTTGCACGCTTGGTTGCCTTTTCAACTTTCATCCTCACCTTCTCAAGCTTTGCTTCTACATCTTTCTTTGCCTTCTCTTGTCTTTGAATGAACTTCTCTTGGAAATCCTACAATTTTTTGGCTTGTTTTTTCACCCTCATAGCCTCCTTTTCTATCACTTTGTCTCACATTGTGCCTTCCTCTATCTCATCTGTTCTTTCTTTCATTCTGCCAATTCCTCATCTCTTTTCCTTTCAGCCTCATTATCTTTTTCCCTTTAAATGTACTCATCAGATGTCAAGATCTGTGACTGGCTACTAAGACATAGTAGCCCTTTCCTACCTTCACATGAACATTGATTCATTCTCTGCACTGGAGTCTTAAGAATCTGGTGATTTGCCTTGGCACTTGCTGCCCATCCTCTTGTGTACATGGCACAAACTCAGGTTTGTCTTCACTTATGTGAATTTCGTCTTCACAATCAGCACCATCGTGTCGCTCCCAGTTGACTACATTGGTGAAGTAATATATCACATCTGTTGGATCAATTTATGGAAGACTTAGCATGGAAACAATTACATCATCACAGTTGACTGCTTCTTGGGTCCAGTTTGGTATGACAGCTTGTGTTGGCAAAGACATGCTTGTTGTTGTACTTTCAAAGCCCTTATTTTGCCAGCTGGTTTGTGGGGGCATACCTGGTTCAGTAGTTTGTGGTGTCAAACTTGTACCCTCAACCATTTCTTGTGTTCCGCTATGGCATTCTAAAAAATCTTGAATGTCTTCCTCATTAAAACCAGCCAACCGCAAGCAAGCTTCTGGTGCCATATACTCTTGTTCTTCATCCCTTGAAGTGGCATCATGTTTTGTTCCAATAGTTGGTTGTATATCAACTGCAACCTCAAATGCCTCACTTGGCCTCATATCATTCTGCAATGCAGATCGGTTAAGTGGCCAAATCCCTGTCCTATGGAAGCAACTGATTATATTAGCCGGTGTCAATGCTTGGCAAAAGGCCTTGCTTGCAAGAGTTGCCAAATCTTTCCTTCAAATTTTAATTTGTGGGTACTTTGACATCCATATAATCCTCTACTATTCGAAATAATTATTGAAAGGTGAGAATACAGAAACATCAAGTGGTTGCAGTTTGTGGCTTGTATGAGTAGGAAGGGTTATCGAATCTATACCTATCTGCCTTGCTTCTTCAATTGTCTTCAAGGCTACATGGCTACCATGACCATCAAAGATTAGTAGGGCCCTATGTGAGGGTGAAACTCCACCAGGGACTGAACATGCAAAATGCTCCAACCAATTCAAGAACAACTCCTTTGATATCCATGCATGCTCCCAGCTCACAGTTTGCAACGTATTTTTGGATATACCTCATAGATTTAAAAAAATAAAATCCAGGAATGTTGAAACCACATGCACTAACACGTGCCAAAATAGTAATCCTCTCTACTCTTGGAAATTAGGTGTTGTACACACCTCTAGCCCAATTTGGCTATCACTCTCATTCCACAATTCCTCCCAGCTTGCACACCAGTCTCATCACAATTACAAATTAGACTACTACCATAGTGATTGAGGTTGTACATTACCTCTAAGTTGTCATAGAAAGAGGCAACAATACAAGGATGAAGCATAATAGCCCTATCGAAGTCCACTCCTATTGTTCTCATCATCAAATCAGGGTGCCTTAGTAAAAAAACTTGAACCAATTGAAATTGTGAAATTTAATTTTTTATGCAATTATAGAATTTAAATAGATAAAATTATTAACTTTAGACAATTGCTCAAATTTTTGACAAGAGAATTTGTTTTGCAAATTTTCCCAATTTTTACATATAGCTTATGTATACTTCTCTTAATGATGGAAGGAAAGGATACTAATCTGATTCTTGTTTCCCAAGGAAAAAGATACTGTAAAATTTGATTGTATGAATTTTTTTGTTTTTATATTAGATTTTATGATTAGTTATAATAATTTTTAAAAAAATCAAATGAGTGTATTGTTACCAAAATTTTGCACAATGCCAAATTTGGTGCCCTAATGAAGCCTTGCATTCATTTTGAAAAGGTCCAAATCATGAATCAGGAAGAAATGCACTATTTTTTCTAACTTGTTTGCTTCATGTGCAGATACAGGAAAGTAAGAAAGCATGTGGGTTAAAATGTGGCTCCCACAAGGGTTGAGCTCAACATGTTATAGATCACAGAAAAACCTATGTTGTAGATCCCAAAAACATCTATACTCCATTGCAAATGAAATTGTGTGGCCATTAAAACCTTTAGGCCAAAAGAAACTCAAAGAAAAACGCAGTCGACCTGTGTAAAGTTTTACTTGGGCGCCAAAGAGGGTTTTAAAAGGCCTTAGAGTTCCCAAGCGGTTTTCAGTCACTAGGCAGGAGGACCTTTTATCCCACATTGGCCGCGCAAAGGAGGTTTATCATATTTAAATATAAGGTCACATATAGCTATAGTGTCAAAGCTTACGAGCTTTTGGCAAGAAGAGGCAGCTCATGCCCTGGTGGACCCCGAGTGCACGCATCTCAAGGCATCCTAATTTTGTGACCGGCTGGCGGGAAGAGACTAAAGAGCGAGAAAGTTCAAGAAAGATCAACGGTGATCACAGAGATCTAACGACTGTCGCTATGTCGCAATGAAAAGATGCACACTGGATTATCGTCGTGACTTGGCTACTGATGATGTGGCAGAACAGAGAGTATAAGACCAAGGACAGGTGGCAGACAGGTGGCGGTTCAGTGGCTGGTGACATGGCATGGATGGGCGACATCGAGCAGATCTTGGTCTTGATGAGTCCTGTAAAGGTTTCATCGAAATCTCAGTTCCATTGACATCAAGCAAATTTTGGCCGTGATGAGTCCCAAAATAGTTTCATCGAAGGCTCAATTTCATTGACATAATAATATCGATGAAACTATAGGTTCGATGAAACTAGTAAGCAGCTCGCCAAAGGAATACTTTGGCCGAAAGAATGAGATCCAACAAAGCAGGATGCATGGCGGCTTGACAGACAAGTGGTTCCTAGGTGGATCTCATAAGCCAATCATTGGGTGACACATGTTGACATGCGGCACAAGAGAGAAGATCAGCCAAGGTTAAAGGTTGAGCAAGTTCAGCAAAGATCAATGGTAATCGGAAGAATCTAAGGGCCATCGCTATACCGCTATAGAAGGAAGCTCACCACTTATCATAGCAACTTGGCGACTAAGCACGTGATGAAAAGGTAAAGGGGAGGTGAGCGGCTAAGAGGTTAAAGATCGAGCAGTTTGAGGGTAGATCAACGATTGTCGCTATACCGCAAGATAAAAATTCTTGTTGGTTATCTCATGCGACTTGGCAACTGATGATGTGGTCGTCTAGGTGGCCATCCAGGTGGACTCAGGAATGAATAAGAATGTGCCACATGGTAAGAGAAGACGAAGAACCATGGGCAGACCAAGAGTAAATATCGAGCAGATTGATCACATCCAAAGGTCAGGCAAAAGATCAGATGGTGATCGCCATACCGTAACAAAAAGTTGCTCACCCAATTATCAATGCGACTTGGCGAAAAGGTGGGTCCAGGTCCAGATGGTAGACAAAGTGGACCCGCGAGCAAATTAAAGGCTGACACATGGCAAAAAATCTACAGATGAGTGGATCACCATTTCTAAATGGTTCAATACTTCAAAGTTCATTAGCATCGCTCATTCCTGTGGGCCCAGGAAGATGGAAGCAAACAAGCAGAGGTTAAAAAAGCAAGCAAGTTCCTAACAGACAAACGGTGGGGCCTGCTAGGAAGTAAATGAAAAATTTAAATGCAAGCAGCCATGGTCAACGCAGGCGATCCAATGGCTGGCAATAATATTAAATTGCACGGCAGACTCAGAGCTGGTTGTTCAAAGAGTGAAAAGCCCACCAAGCAAGGAGATGATTTCTACATGAAAGATTAATGCAATTAATTATTTGAATATGCAAGTGTTACATACCGTTGGAAAGCTTGCAAAACAAGGAGATCATTTCCACAACCATTTTTAATAGAAATTTTCAATACAGAGAGCAGTTGCCAAGGGATGCATAAGATTTTCTTAGTGGGATTTCTTTTAAATATAGTCACAATTTAGTTCATCATGCAACTTTCACATGGGGATAACTATTTTTCGCATTTAGATATGCATATTTTCTTATAGTAGGATCAGTGGCAGTCCTTTTGAGCAGTAAAGATTATTATTTTACAGATTATGCATGAGTTTTTTATGCCATTTTTGGGGGCAGATTCGCCGAGGACTTTTCTCATGCTGTGATTTTAGGTTTTTTGAAGGAGATTCATCGCGGTTTCTATATATTCCTTCTCTTCTTCTTTTTTCCCTCTGGTTCTTTCTTTTTTTGATACACATTTTTGCAAAAAAGCACTGTAGCTCAATAGTATTTGAATTTTGTAACAGCAGCACTCCTTTATTTTTCAATAATATAGCAACAGATTTCCTTCTTGGCACTTCTTGTATTATCTAGTGAATGAATGATTTGATATTTTCCTGTGATTTTTATCCTTTAATTTGTCTCATTCAGTCAATTTGTGGTGCAAGGAGATACGTGTTAGTTGCAAGTTCTAGTTTGTGGTAGTTGATTTAAATTGCTTGAGGTTGTGAAAACTTATTGTTTTCCTTCATGCATGCATTAAATGCATCCCTTTCTAGGAAATGTTTATGCATCTACATGTTCAGTTGAGTTGTGAAGCAATCAAGGTTATTTGTTGAAGGTTTTGTGAGTTAAGCAAGTTGCAGATCCCAAATAAGATATTTGGTGCATCATCTTCATTAGAATAATTTTTCTTTACATGCAAGCTTTCTATCCCTTTCTATCCCTTTTCTTATCAATAGTATTTACAAGAGATTCACCAAACAGGAAGTTGACCTGATCTCCGGAGATTCACCTTCACTTTAAGAAACCCACAGGCTTGAAGGTGTTTCCATGTTTCACAGGATTGCTTGTTTTCGAATTTAGCATCACAGGTGCAATCCTCAATGACAACAATTTTTGGCACGCCTGGTGGGACCTCTTTGGATTATTTTAATCCAAAGATTTTCCACACACTTGTGATTTTTGGTGTGAAAATTAGAAAATTCAGCCTTTGGAGGCAAGATCTACCCACACCTAGCGACTTCAATTTATAAATCTACTGGTTTCAGCAGTCTAAGTACTAGTATGATTCAAAACAATTCTAAATTTTTAGTTTCCAACTCTTTATATGAATAAATATGTCTAATTTCAAGAGACAGTATAATTACCCACCTCCGTATTATGAGAATTCTGTACAAAATGCTTCTTATCAGCAATACCCAAATAGCCATACTGTTGGTTTTAACCCAAATAGCCATATTGCAGCTAATAACCAGCAAGTTTATCCTTCTTACCACCCACTCACCACAACTCAGTTTGCATGGCAACCTAACCCAACCTATAATCAACCTCAAGGAGGTTTTATTGATGCAAATCAGTACGCTTCAGAGCTTAGATAGATCAAGGATATGGCAAAAAGCATTTTCAAGACCTACAATCCATTAATAGTATATTGCAAGGCTATGTTGTGCATATCGATGAGACTAACAAGAATTTAGATAAGTAGCAAGATGAGTGGGCTCATCAAGCCTATCTTCATGAGCAAGAAGAGTTATATTTGTGAGCTCAATTTTATGAGCAGAAATTGAAGGAACATGGTAAGAAGTTTGCAAATCAGTTGGGAGTCCAAAAAGGGCAATATGATAAGAAGCTCACCAAGTTAGACGTACAATCAATACCTCCTCTTTCATTGCAAGATTTTGTGCTTAAGCAAGAAGAAGGCCCAACTGGTATTTTTCCAAACCCTTTCTTTGGTAAGGAAATCCATTCGTTTAACACCATGTGTTTCTTGCTTAATGAGCCTACATATGAGAAAATTCAGCCAACAATTTGCTCAAGAGCAGCCTTGTGAAGAAACTTCACAAGTTTATTTGATTGATCATGTTGAATCTCAAGAGTGTTGTTATGATAGGCAAGACACATTAAAGGAGAAAGATGATAATATCAAAGAGGATGAACTGGATTATCGAATTTATCTTTGTGAGCAAGAGATGGAGGACCAAAAAAGGTAGCATGAAGAGCAGCTTGCAAAGGTGATGGCAGCAAAAAATGAGCAAATGAAGGCTTTATCAGTTAAATTTCAAAAAGATTAGATTCTTCCAATGTCTAGTTTCGGCCAAGCACCTTCAGTAATAGTACCTTCTCCTACTAAAGAAAAGGTAACACATGCAGATAATGTTCAAAATGAAATGCAAAAAAGACGGTTTGAAGAAGAGCTTCAATAATAGATCGCTACAAAGGAGATGCAGATGAGGTTATTATCTGCCAATCAAGAGACTTCCAAGATCAAAATACCAAGTTTCAAACATAGCGAGTCTTCTAAATCTCCTAATTTTCAAATTCCTAGTTTTAGGAGTCCTCAATCATTTCAAGAACCTATTATTGAACAAGTGCATCCCTATAAAAACATCATTCAAGAAGATCCCATCATGAATCAACCTATTAAAGAAGAGCCTTGCAGATTTGCGTTCCCAAATTTTAGACAACCTCTTTTAGTTCAAGAGCCTCAACAATTCATTCCTGAAGAACCCATTGATATCTTGGTACTTAGTGAAAACAAATCAGATCTCTCACCTATTAAGATGCATGATTACGATATTCAAGATGATAGGTTAGATCTACTATAGCAAAAAGAAGAGGTTATAAATGAAGAACTGTGGGTTCAAAATCCAAAAAAGGTTGATAATTGTCAAGTTCTAACTAATTTGTTTGATGAGCTGCCACTTTTTGTGGAAGATGAGGAAAATGAACTTTAGATTGTAGCCATACCAACTTCACCACAACAAGATGAGGTTCAAAACATAGTTGTTTTGATCACACGAGAGAGCTGCAACAAGGTAGTAGACAATCCTCTTCCTCAGCAGATTAAAAACAATAATGAAGAGGACTCTTTCTGGGATGATTTAGAGGAAACAAAAAGCAACGTTGTTGAGCAAGTTTAGGAGGTTGATCTGGATGTAAATTTGGTTCAGGTAGAGCAAGAAAATTAGGAAGACGCAGATTTCCAAGATATGAGTACTGAAAACAATCAGCAAATTACAACAAACAATACTCAACATAATGAACTTGACCAAGAAGTGAGTATTTTCTCAAACATCATTGAAGATTTTTGTTCTAACCTTGTTGATAACTTGATACCTTTGGAAAGAAAAAATTTTGATCAGCATACTTAGGTGGAGGAAATAGTTATGGTTCAAGACATAGTTAACCAAGAAGAAACAAGCGAGAGGAGCCCAAGCTTCATTCATACAAGGAGTTGTCCTATAAGATATCTTTCTAGATTGGAGGCCAAAAAGACAATACAAGATGAGCTTATGCCTAAAAATGAAGCTTCAGTAAAAGGTTATCATCTTACCTATAACCTCACAGATAGCAGTATATATGAGCAAACAAAAGAGGTAGGCCACCTTATTTTCATACTTACAATAGTCTTACAACATTATGTGAGGAACCTCTCCATTCATCATTTCTCATCAGTTGTTCATAAGAGTTTGAAACATCCTAAGCTGGGAAGAAAAGGATGTTATTTCTCAAAACTAGTGAATGGTATTGTCTAAGCAGGTATCACACTTGGTTACGGTACAATAGAGTAGTTTTTTCAGTTTGAGTTCAGTTTTTAGTTTTGGTGTTTCAAAAGTGTAGATTGCGCGGTGTGTAGGCTCAACTGTATGAAGAGACTTTGTAGTTTCCTTTTTAGTTTTGTTTAGAATGCTGAGATGCAGTTCCAAATTTTGAGAAACGCAAAATTGACTCAATGCCTAATGGATATGCTAGGCTACTGGATTCTACTGTTTAGCAGGCAAACAACCCTGAGAGGTCGCCAAAGATGTTACCAAAAATTTTACACAATGCCAAATTTGGTGCCCTAATGAAGCCTAGCATTCATTTTGAAAAGGTCCAAATCATGAACCAGGAAGAAATGCACTATTTTTTCTAACTTGTTTGCTTCATGTGCAGATACAGGAAAGTAAGACAGCATGTGGGTTAAAATGTGGCTCCCATGAGGGTTGAGCTCAGCATGTTGTAGATCACAGAAAAATCTATGTTGTAGAACACAGAAACATCTATGCTCCATTGCAGATGAAATTGCATGGCTATTAAAACCTGAAGGCCAAAAGAAATTCAGAGAAAAATGCAGTCGGCCTGTGTAAAGTTTTACTTGGGCGCCAAAGAGGGTTTTAAAAGGCCTTAGAGTTTTCAAGCGGTTTTCAATCGCCAGGAAGGAGGACCTTTTATCCCACATTGGTCACGCAGAGGGAGTTTATCATATTTAAATATAAGGTCACATATAACTATAGTCTCAAAGCTTACGAGCTTTTGGCAAGAAGAGGCAGCTTGTGGCCTGGTCGACCCCGTGCACACGCATCTCAAGGCATCCTAATTTTGTGACCGACTGGCAGAAAGAGACTAAAGAGCTAGAAAGTTCAAGAAAGATCAACGGTGATCTGAGAGATCTAACGGTTGTCGCTACGTCGCAATGAAAAGATGCACACTGAATTATCGTTGCAACTTGGTGACTAATGACATGGTAGAACAGAGAGTATAAGACCAAGGATAGGTGGTAGACAAGTGGCGGTCTAGTGGCTGGTGACATGGCACGGATGGGCGACATCGAGCAGATCTTGGCTGTGATGAGTCCCGTAAAGGTTTCATTGAAATCTCAGTTCCATCGACATCGAGCAGAGCTTGGTCATGATGAGTCCCAAAAAAGTTTCACTTAAGGATCAGTTTCATCGACATAATAATATCGATGAAACTGTAGGTTTGATGAAACTGGTAAGAGGCTTGCCGAAGGAATACTTTGGCCAAAAGAATGAGATCTGACAGAGTACAACACATGGCAGCCCGACAGACAGGTGGTTCCCAGGTGGATCTCATGAGCCAATCAGAGGGTGACACACGTTGACACGCGGCACAAGAGAGAAGATCAGCTGGGGTTAAAGGTCGAGCAAGTTCAGGAAAGATCAACGGTAATCCGAAGGATCTAAGGGCCATTGCTATATCGCTATAGAAAGAAGCTCGCCAGTTACCATAGCGACTTGGCAACTAAGCATGTGATGAAAAGGAAAAGGGGAGGTGAGCGGCTAAGAGGTTAGAGATCGAGAAGTTTGAGGGTAGATCAACGGTCATCGTTATACCGCAAGATAAAAATGCTCGCTGGTTATCTCATGTGACTTGGCGACTGATGATGTGGTCGTTCAAGTGGACTCATAAAGAATAAGGATGCGCCACATGGTAAGAGAAGATGAAGAACCATGGGCAGACCAAGAGTAAAGATCGAGCAGATTGATCACATCCAACGGTCAGACAAAAGATCAGATGGTGGTTGCCATATCGCAAGGAAAACTTGCTCACCCAATTATCAATGCAACTTGGCGACAAGGTAGGTCCAGGTCCAAATGGTAGACAAAGTGGACCCGTGAACAAATCAAAGACTGACACATGACAAAAAATCTACAGATGAGCGGATGTCTAAATCAACCTTCAACTTGAACTTCAAAGCAGATCACCGTTTCTAAATGGTTCAATAGTTCAGAGTTCATTAGCATCACTCGTTCCCGTGGGCCCAGGAAGCAGGAAGCAAACAAGCAGAGGTTAAAAAAGCAAGCAGGTTCCTAACAGTCAAACGGTGGGGCCCACTAGGAAGTAAACAAAAAAATTAAATGCAAGCAGCCATGGTCAATGCAGGTGATCCAATGGCTGGCAATAATATTAAATTGCACGGTGGACTTAGATCTGGTTGTTCGAACAATGAAAAGCCCACCAAGCAAGTGGATGATTTCTACATGAAAGATTAATGCAATTGATTATCTGAATATGCAAGTGTTACATACCGTTGGAAAGCTCGCAAAATAGGGAGATCATTTCCACAACCATTTTTAACAGAAATTTTCAACACGGAGAGCAGTTGCCAAGGGATGCATAAGATTTTCTCAGTGGGATTTCTTTTAAATATAGTCACAATTCAGTTCATCATGTAGCTTTCACATGGGGATAACTATTTTTCACATTTAGATATGTAGATTTTCTTACAAGAGGACCAGTGGCAGTCCTTTTGAGCAGTAAAGATTATTATTTTTTAGATTATGCAAGAGTTTTTTATGCCATTTTTTGGGGCAGATTCGCCCAAGGCTTTTCCCATGCAATGATTTTAGGGTTTTTGAAGGGGATTCATCATGATTTCTATATATTCTTTCTCTCCTTCTTTTTTCCCTCCAATTCTTTCTTTTTTGCATACACATTTTTGCAAAAAAACACTGTAGCTCAGCAGTATTTGAATTTTGTAACAACAACACTCCTTTATTTTTCAATAATATAGCAACAGATTTCCTTCTTGGCACTTCTTGTATTATCTAGTGAATAAATGATTTGATATTTTCCTGTGATTTTTATCCTCTAATTTGTCTCATTCAGTCAATTTGTGGTGCAAGGAGATACGTGTTAGTTGCAGGTTCTAGTTTGTGGTAGTTGATTTTAATTGCTTGAGGTTGTGAAAACTTTTTTTTTTCCTTCATGCATGCATTAAATTCATCCCTTTATAGGTTTATGCATCTACATGTTCAATTGAGTTGTGAAGCAATCAAGGTTATTTGTTGAAGGTTTTGTGAGTTAAGCAGGTTGCAGATCCCAAATAAGATATTTGGTGTATCACCTTCATTAGAATAAATTTTCATTACATGCAAGATTTCTATCCCTTTCTATCCTTTTTCTTATCAATAGTATTTACAAGAGATTCACCAAATAGGAAGACGGCCTGATCTCTAGAGATTCACCTTCACTTTAAGCAACCCACAGGCTTGAATGTGTTTCCATGTTTCACATGATTGCTTGTTTTCGAACTTAGCATCACGGGTGCAATCCTCAGTGACAACATGTAGTCAATTCAATTGACCTTTTAAAAAAGGATTGAATCTATTTGGTATGGCATGGTGGTTTTGAATTTGATTGTATGAATTTTTTAATTTTTAAATTGCTTTAAATAAGTTACATCCAATAACATTCTAAGTTGATTTTCTTCTTGCATTAAAAACAAATTATGTTGTAAGACCATTCATCACAACATGCTTGCTTAAATTAAGTTTCATTTGATCGTATTTAGTTCCCATTATCAATTGAATTCTATTGTAAATAATTAGTCTTAGGAAAAGAAATTTACATTTTATGCAACTTTTCTCATGCCCTTCATATATTACAAAAGTATATCTTGCTATCTACTAACCATTCCACCTCATTTCGTGGCAAAAATATTAGTGAGTACAGTAGAGAACTCCCCATTTATAGGAACTCATATTCTATGATGTCTTTGTTTCTACCAGATGCTCAAAATATTGAGATGTATTAACATTGAGTTTTTGGAATTATTCAACTGGTTCTTTGTTGTTCTTTAGAATTAAAAGTAATGGGTTTAAACGTTGGCACTTGAAACCAACTGAGCATTGCATTCCTTCATGAACACATCATCTTTTCTAACAAATCAAATAATTTCAAGTGCCACTTTAGTCACTGAGTCATGCTCAATCTGTGTCAAATTGTACATTGAAATAAATGACTCAAGATAGCCAAACGTTGGCTTTCAAAATGGATAAAAAAAACAATCTATTCTGAGTATTACAAATCTATGACCAAGCTACCTTTTATAAACAAATTATACAAAACTAAAATTGTTCCTAAACTTTGCCTGGAACTTCACTGCCTTCAGCCCATCTTTTAACCATTTTGATCGTCACCCACTCATTTCTCTTATTTAGATGGTTTAGTTTGTTCATCATCCTCCTGAGAAATATTTTTATGATTGCTTGAACTTGGTAAATCAAAAGTTTTTTCTGTCTACGCTACAATGTCTAAGAAATTTGTCTCACTGTTTCTAGCTGCTGTGTGGTCAGTTTCTTCAAGCCTTCTTACTGATCCAGACCCCTGCTCCATCACACATTCTACTTCAAATCTGCAGATCTCTGACTAATTATTTCCTTCACACCATCTTTGATTGGCTAAAGAAATAGGACCCACTACGAATAGCAGTCATAAAATTCAAAGGAATTTAAAGAGCAATCTGGACTTTCGTCAGAATTGTGAGTTATTGACACACACAGGTTTTAGATAAAAGACAAGATTCTTAATTAATATTAGACTTGAATGATAGTTACAAGATCATATAAGACGAGCTCTGATACCATCTTTTGACAAGCTGCGAGGGTGAACATTATTACACGGTTTATTCATTATTATTACTATGTTCATATGAAAAAGTTTGATGTCTTAAAGTGAAAGATGAATTTAAAATAATCATAATTAATTTTTGATGCATAATCTAGAAACACTACCTAGTTCATTGTGGAGAGCTTTGAATCACCTTTCTAATCTTTATAAAAAAATCAAAATTTTAATAAGAAACACAAATGTTATGTCCATTTTAATTAAATGATTTTTTCAGTCTTTTTGGAACAAATATATAAAATTAATGAATTTTTTTTTTTTTAAGATTATTAAGAATTATCTGTTTTGAAAACATACAATTAATAAAAATTTATGTGCATTTTAAAAAAGTGGTTTTTCTACACTTTTCAAAATGGATACATATAATCAACAAAAGAACTCTAGGAAACTAAAATGGATATTATATATAAATTTTTCCCCTCCATTTTTTTCTCATGAAATATTTGCAATTAGGTCTTGAAGAGTCAAGCCTAAAATGTCAACTATTCCAAAATGTTAAAAGGTCTCATCCTCTTTTCAATATTTCACCTTTCATGCTAAAAAAATTATTTAATCCAAATTTGATGAAACAAAAAGGGTATATTTCAAAATTGTTAACATTCTAGCAATATAAGATATAATTTATTTTGAACTTAATCTATATGCATTATGTGTAATGCATTAATTGAAAGGCTAATTGAAAAACATCTGTAACTTTCAAATGCCTTAAAAAAATCATAAATTTTCTTACCCACTTAAGATTATCATACTATTACTTTAGTTGATTGTTTCCAAAACTATAGTAGCAGTACATGAAATTGCAATTTTTTTATCAAAATTGTACTTTAGTTGATTGTTTCAAAAAGTAAAGTAGTAGTACATGAAATTATGATTATTTATCAAATAATTTGTTCTTTTAAAAAAAAACTAGTAGCTTAAACACTACATTCAATCTACTACAAATTTTATTGTTACATATTTATCAACTTATGTTAATAACCTGTTCTAATTTTTATATAAAAATTTTCAACTTTATTGTCTATATTTTCACTAATAAGACAACTATAATGAAGGGGTCAATAGAGACATAAACATAAAAATCTTCAACTATAACTTAGCTACCAATGACCAGGGCTAGCAAGTCAACAACCAATTAAACAAAAAAACAAATGAGCAAAAAGATATAAATTTTAATCTAGGGAAAACAAATTCACCCATCCATATCACTAGATAAAACTGTAGAAGTCTCAAAATACTATACAACTATCGAAGAAAGTTTTAAACCCTTAAACAATCACTATAGAGAATATCGACATTACAAAATATGAAATAACATCACCACAAGAGAGATATAACATAACAATACCTACAAATAATTTCATAATACAACTCTAACCATAGCACCTCCTTTATTTATAGAAATTACAAATATAAAACTTAACATGCAAAGCTCACACTTCTCATAAAAACTTTTCATCTCACTTTTTCTTGAGGTGTCTTCAACAAATGGAACCCACAAAAAAATATTTAATAACATAACAAATAAATAAATAATCATGTTAGAAATGATAAAGATTGAGAAACTTTATTCCCAATAGTTTAGGGGTTAGATTTGTGACTTTAAAAGAGACCTACACCAAGTATGATCTGCAAATTTAATTTATTAGAGTGATGAATAATGTATCTAATGATCAAGTATATAAATATAAAAAACCATGATGATATACATTGAAATATATAAAACCATACATCAAGTATATCAAATATATGATAGTTGTAAACTAATCATTACATTAATGTCCATTTGATAAAATCTAATTCAAAGCATATAAAAAATAATAGATATAAAGTTACACATACCATCAACACATGTCATGGCAAATATCTCTACATCTATTTTTAATGGAGCTGATAATTTGTTAAACATAACGCCTGTGCCTGTGGGTGATGATTACCTGCGGATTACGGGCTTTAACTTCTCGCCAATCTTGCCCTCCTTCCTGTAGCCTAAACCATAATCCAAATGAACGATGATAGTTGAACTCCTTGAGCATTTTCAATTTCTCCAATCCCCTTAATTCGCTCAGATTGTGACACTTGTGTAGCTTAAAAACCTCGAGGTGTGGCATGGCTCCATCTTCCAATTCAGGAAACTCGTCCAGCCCAGGGAAATCTCTAATCAGCATGAACCGAAGTTTTGGAAACCCGCCCGACTTTCCAAAAGCCGCTGGTATCTCTGTGCAGCTTATGTTACTATCCAACTGCAAACTCATTAAGTTTGGCATTTTCTGGAATTCTGGATAACTATTCCAATGACATCTTTGTAACCTGAGTTCCCTAAGATCCACAAAACTGCATAAACTACTTGTCACAGCAAATTTGTGTAGCTGTAATGTTTCAAGATCTCTCATAATCTCCAGTTCCTCCGGAAACGGGCAATCAGGGAATGGAAGACAATTCTCAACAGTGAGATGGCGCATCCTTACCAACTTCCCCAAAATCCCTTCTTTTATACTTTGTAATTGCGATTCTGTGTGAAGGCATATGCTTAATTCTTGCAGCTGAAACATACTACGAACATCCTGTAACTTCAACTCTGAATCATTTCTGACAGAGAGGCGCAAGCGACGAGATCTGAGTGTCCGGAGAGACTTGAGATTTAAAATTCCATTTGGCAAAGTATTAATGAGAGGAGATTGCAGTGTATTGATATGCTGAAGACATTTCAGTTTACCTATCCACACTGGTATCTGCCTTAAGCTAGAGCAAAAAGAAACATCGAGAAAGAGAAGACTCTTCAAACTTCTAACGCACCCTGGTACCTCCGTAATCCATGTGCTCGATAAGTTCAAAACTTTGAGAAGCTTCATATCTTCAACACAATCAGGCAACGTACTGATGCCATTCCTGCTCAAGTCAAGAACCCGCAGTACTTTCATATTCATTAAAATTTTGGGGGGGATGTTAACTATGCGATTGTCAGACAATGATAATGTCCGGAGAAGTTTGGGAGAAAATGCAAGGCGGCTTTTTAGCAGGACCTTATCATCTATCCATTTCTTGGGCAACAAAACCCTGCACCAATCAACACTGTTGTTCCTGGCAGGGAATTCTTTGAAGGCGTTTTCAACTTTGAAAGCACATTTGTTTTCTTTAGATATATACACCGCCAAATCAAGAAATAAATCATGAACTCTGCAATATTTTTTGACTTCAAGTTCAACTTGAATATCAGAATCATGATCTGATCCCTCCCATTCTTCTTCCACTATTTCAACTAAACAAAGATTGGCAATCTCATTTAAACATTTCCATCCAATATCCCACTGGTCTTTTCCGTCTGGAATGAAACCTTCTGCTATCCAAAGATTTACCAGGTACTCGCAGTCTATTTTCTCATCCTCAGGGAAGAAAGACAGATAAGCAAAACAAGCCTTAAGATGTGCAGGCAAGCAATCATAGCTCAATTTGAGGACTTCCAAGGGTTTATTGAGAGTAGATACCTCTTTAAGCTGACTTAGTTTGGAGTCCCATTCCCTTCGGGATCTGCAGCCTGCCAGAGATGCTGCAGTTGTCTTGATGGCCAAGGGCAGGTTTCCACATTCCTTTGCAATATTGCGGGCTACATCCAGAAGGTGCTCGGGTGCTCTGTTTCCCTCATCCTCTGGAAACCCATAAATACAAAACAGTTTCCAACTGTCTTCTTCACTCAAACGTTCCATCTCATAAATTTCTGCCTTCACATTTCTGCAAACTTCTCTGTTTCTAGTTGTGATCACAAGTTTGCAGTTTTGCCCAATTGTCAAACCAAGTCTCTTTATCAAATTGCCCTCTTTGATGGGCTTCCACACATCATCCAGAACAATCACAATCTTTTTTTCTTTCAAGTGGGCATTAATCAATTCCTCTGCTCTTTGTTCAGAAACTCCTTGAATTTTATCCTTTATATTTAAGTGAGAGGCTAAGTCATTCTGCAACTTAGAAATAGAAAAGGATTGAGAAATTGAAAGCCAAATAGATTTCTCGAACCTATATTTGACCACACTGTAGACATGTTGGAGAAGATAAGTCTTCCCTAAGCCGCCCATTCCAACGACGGCTATAACAGAAACTGCAGGCCTCTCTAACAAGCTTACCAAGTGCTCAACCTTGGCCTCTATACCCACTGGATGTGAATCTATTGGCACAATACTTGATCTCTTTGAGTATGCTCTTCGTAAAGTGCTGCTTGATGCTTCTTCTCCGGACGAAACATCATTAGCAACCTTTAATTGCCATCCCTCCTCAATAAGGAGCTTAATTCTAGCTTTGATCTTACTGATTTTTCGTGAATATTTGTAACGAAAACCCATGTGATTACCAGTGAAAACAGATTGAAGTCTGCTAGTGTAGAGAGGCTGTGCAGTACATCGCTCTAATATGTCCTCTGCACGTACGGCAATGTCTCGAACATCTTGTAACCATTGCCTCACACTCTCCTTTTGTCTGCACTGTTGCTCGGCATCCTTGAGAAATCCCTTCATATATCCAAGTTTTCTCTTCAACCATTCAAAATCTTTCTGGAAGTTTGTGACAAGGCTTATCTGTGCGGATAACTTTTGAACTGTCATCTGAAGAGTCATCTCGCAAATTTTTCCAGCTACAGCTCCTCCAACTATAGCTTCCATCTCTAATTGGTAGATAAGAATTGAGGATGCGCTTGATAAAATAGGTAGTATACACTAAACTTTTTCAATAACACAAAACCTCAAGAATAGCTAGTATACTCTCTCAGAATCAGAACTCTTACCATTCATAACAGTAAAACCTTCGCCCGCACGTAATCCCTATTTTTTTAGCAGCTTTCATGAAAAAACTTGGAAGGTACTACCTCGTAAACTTCACCAATCAAATTGAATGGGGTGATTAATGACGCCAAGCTCACTGTTAAAATTGAATAGGGCAATTAATGACATCATATGTCAAATGGGATACGGTGATATTCAATTTGACCGACGGAGTTAAGCGCGTTTTTAATATATATGTTATACGTAGGCCAATTTAGGAGAAGTAAAAAAGAACAACCATAGAAAGGAAAGTGAAGAGTCTGAACTTCATAATACAAGCACTACGGACGATTCAATTTGACCGACGGATTTGGCCGCGTTTTTAATATATGTTATACGTGTAAGAAGAACAACCATAGAAATGAAGTTGAAGGTTCTAAACTTCATAATACAAGCACTACGGACAATTCAATTTGACTGACGGAGTTGACCGCGTTTTTAATATATATGTTATACGTGTAAAAAGAACAACCACAGAAAGGAAGGTGAAGGGTCCGAACATAATACAAGCACTACCGACAATTCAATTCTCTCTAGATGGTATGTCTGCGTCCAAATCTCTTTTTTAGGTGATAAATTAAATACTTTGACTATTTTTTAGTTCTAATTTCTTTTTTTTACTATTTTTTAGTTCCAATCTCTTTTTTAAGTGATAAATTAAATATTTTGTTTGGTAGATATAACAAACTTTCTTCACTTTTAGTTTTTTAGTGGTGGAGAATTTGTGCTCTTGTAATAGAGGTCACAAGTTGAAATTCCATAATAAGGTAGGGTATGTAAGTTTTGTTTTTGGTACAGTTAGGTGTGTCCCACAAGAAGTAGGAGGTTGTCCCATATTGATCTAACCCATCTATAGACCCATCTAAAGAACCATATACAGATTGATGGCATTGTGGACTATAAAAGCTCCTTTCCTTTCCTTTTTTTTTTTTCAATGAACTTACAAAATTATAATAATAATTAGTCTAAATGTTTGGAAAGTTTGCCCTATATAAGTGGAGAACTCCTCCACTTGTTTCTACATTTCTCATGTCCATAAAAACAGTTTTTTATGGTGCAAAAAAAAAAGTCCTACTGCTGCATTAAAAAGATTCTTTTAATGGTTGTCCAACCTAGAAATGGAGCATGACAAATTAGGCTAGGTGTCGTGAAGGGGGCTTCCTAAAAAATAGAGCTAGGGCTAGGGCTTACAAATAAATTCAACACTTAAAGCAAAATCAAATTAATTAGTTGATAATAATTGAAAAAATGAAAATTATTTGCTGAAATAATTCAGAAAATGATTGTAGATAATCAGAGTTAAAGTTAGTTTTAGAGTTAATTGCTAAGTTTTAGCATAATTAAAAAAAACAAATTGATGTCTTCTTTGGAAAAAATATTTCAAATTTAATCCGAACCCTAATTAGATAATCTCTATGTTTACAATTACAATTATGTTTTAATTAGTATTTGTTTAGGGTTAGAGATAAATTAAGGTTAGGGTTAAGGCTAGAGCTAGGGTTTACAAATAAATTGGGTTCAGTTACAACTAGAAATAGGGTTAGGATTATGTTTAAATTAGAGTCTATTTTAGATTAGAGTACAATTAGATATACTATTACACTATATTAATAATACAATAATAACAATATATTATTTATCCTTATTAAACATCAAACATATATGTGAACATTATACCCTATTGAATATAGCTCCTAATTGAACCATGATTTAAACTCTTAAGGAATATCATTAGATTTACAATTACATTTGAGTTTTGTGAGTTTTCAGGTTTCATTTTATTCACTTATAGTTGTAATTAAATTATGTTTAGGTTTGGTTATGATTCTAGAGTAAAGAATCGTATTAGTGTTATGGTTAGGATTAAATAATGGTCCATTTTAAGAAAGGATGCAATTAGCCATAAATGTAAATAAATAAGATAATAAAATTATAATATAAATTATACAATTATAATATAATAATATTATTATTTTATTATTTTATTACTTTATTATACAAAATTATTTAGCTATGGGATGAAATGTTTCACTCTGTATTTCTTTAGCAATATTACGTTTTAAATAATTCAACACATGAACATTTCCTTTTAAGATTTGCATCCTCTAATATATTACTCAAGATATATTCTACTATCTACATAATTATTGCACTTCTTTTTTATATACATGCTAGTAAATAATTAAATGACAGTTTAGTTTGGCCAAAACAATACCGAAAGTTTTCACGTGGCAATTGCAAACTTACAGCCTATGAACGTTCAGATGGCAGTCAATTCATAATCTTATAGCGCTACAGCAAGGAAATTGCGTGGAATGGCAGGCCAGAGAAAAGACAATCTGTACATTATCATTATTATTATTTGAAAACAGATCGCCCAATGATAATGTACAAAGCCATGTGAAAACTTTCCGTATTGTTTGGCCAGACTAGACCGCCATTTACTTATTCATGAGCTTTTGAGAAGTGCAATAATTGCTCAATAAGACTTATTCTCACCCACCAAACAATAATATATATAAATAATTCTCACTTACCAAACAATCCTGTCATATAGAACCAAAGGAGAAGATCAATAATATCAATAATAGATTCTTACTTATACTGCTTCCCATCCATGGCATCACAAGTGGCATTAACCTTCCTCCTACTCCATGCGTTCTAGTTAAATTTATAGTTTGAGTTTTTCTAAAGATTAATAGGTATGGAGATTGCAATGATAAAAAGTATTTATAATGTTTACTTAATATCATTTTATGTGGTTATATTAAATACCTTCTCATTAATTCTATTCCTTTGTTAACCAGAAAAAATTAAATTTGACTTTTATTTAGACATTTCATAACCTTAAAATTGATTATTACAATAAAATTACTAATAAATAATTAAAAATATAAATTTAATAAATAAATCATATACAATTAGAAAATAATTATCATCAATATTTATTGAATACTTTTTATTTGATAAATACATGTATGTCAGTTTCTGTTGAATATTTTTAATTAATATTATTAACTAAAATTTCTAACTTGTTAGAACTAGTGACAATTAAAGACTTATTTATTATTCTTTAATTATAATTACAAACTTATTTTTTAAAACAAGAAAATAAAAACTAAAAATAAAATTTCTCTCTCATTCAATCTATAGATTAGTTGATTTTTTTTTAAATATAGAGTATCTATTTTACTCAGACAATACTCTATTCAATAGTCAAATAATCAACAATAATTCTTAAAAAAGTTAATGGCTATTTTACTATTATGATTAGAATGTTGTGATTAATTTGATATTAATTTCATTATATTTAGAAGCAACTAAGGTGCATGAAATTGTTTCACAGATGTCGTGCAATCCATCAACAGAGAAAATTTTAGTGGCGAATAATCGCCAATTGGCAAATATTTTGTATTAGTCATTTGGAAAATGGCGAATAAGATGGACCAATCGAGGTGGCCGAATCGCACCAACTTTATAAATGTTCGGTCAAATGCATTTCAATTCGCCTTCATTTTCATTAATTATTTGTAATGATTTAAAGATTTCGCTAATAGAGTCTACGATTTCACAACGGTATATTTAATATTTTTGCCTGAATTTTCGGAAGTGTGCCTTAATGCACCAGTGTAATTCACCAATAGCAATTGATAGTTCAAAGTGCATGAGGACCCAATTCGCCCGACACTTTCGAAAGAGTATCTTAATTCTCCCCCATATTCGCGAATACCATTTATCGTTCAATGTTGTGGGAGGATTGATTTTGCCAATTGTATTATAAGTCCATCCCAATGGACGATCCATAATCGCCTAGTATATTGCAACATATATGTTCTGTTAACATAAATAAACATAATAACATTCATACTGTTGTTCACCAAAACTGATAACCCAAGAACACCTGCAATCCTTCTATGAAATGGCCAATTTCAGTCTTACATTTAACACATCAGGGCTTGGACAACATAACATAGGATCCTAATTGATCCTCCTGCACTTCAGGTTCTGCTAGACCTAGGGGGGACACCCTTTGATACTTTGAATACAATAATTACAAACACACAACTGCATCAACTATAAGCAAATAGATCATTTCACAAGCTCAATAGGTTAGGAAACACTACAGATTGGCTAGATCTATACAAACAATAAGATGAAATAGAACTCAGAAAGAATGGAACACAAAACCCTAAACATAAAGGGAAATAGATTTTCTTTTAAAATTATTGTTCTGAAACTATCCTCAAATCTACAAGACTAGTGCCTTATTCATTGGGCAATAGAGTCACACATAGAAATGCACATGTAAATCATAGCTGCAAGTTTTGTTCTCCTTTAAAAAAGATATTCATGCATCAATACCTTATATTAATGCATTATTTGATTCATTCACAGAATTCATCGGATCTGGATGCATATTCCATCATTTCATGACTGATTATAGAATTTAAAAACTTCCTTGAAGGTTACCCACAAACAATCACACAAACTCCCTTGAAGTCGACAAATCTCATTCCTCCTCAAGGATTTGATTCAGAACAATGAACTATAAGCCTAGAGACAATACTGTGTGGAATTTACTCATGCCTGACATAAGTAAGACCTGCAACTAAAACACACATTTACAACACTACACTGTGACCACTATACACTGAAAAGATCCATAGAATTGTATACATTTCGGTCAAGCTAATCAGAACTGAAAACCATGAAAATCTGGAGGCTTTCTCCAAATTTCTGGAACCCTTACAATGAGAAGAAAATTGGAATAAGAAGGAGAGGAAAAAATATAAGATTTCATCAATATTTGCCATGTGTCCCTTTTTCATAAATGCAAGAAATATCTCCTTCCTTCCCATGGAAACTGCTCTCGAAATATCTCATATTTGTTAAAACTAACTACATAACTGCATTCCTCATCCCAAGAGCTTTCCAGTGATATATGATACTTGGTATTTTGGGCAAAAATGGACCTCTGAGCGAATTAATCTTGAATATGGATCCATCATTTAAATTTTTCGAATTTCTCTATAGTCTACACTATACAATTTAATTTTGATTTTTGGCTCCTTTTTTGCCTTGATGCCTTGCCACGTGGCAGCCCATGATTGGTCAATTGGATCCACTAGGCACCACCTCGGATGACACCTCATCACTCCGCCACGTGTTTGCTTGCTTGTCGGCCACATCATTACCACCTCAACGCCACGTCATCGCCATTTCGCAACCCTTAACTGGCGAGCATCTTCCTTTCGTGAATCCACAGACACCATCCGATCTCCTCAACATGCTCACTGGTTAATCCGCTCTTCCTCTGCAAAATTCGTGGGTCCACCTGTCACCATCCAATCAGCCTCCTTGTTCGCCTCGGGAAACGTACCCACCTTGCGTGGGGTCCACTTGGGCGCCGTTGAGCACCATCCATCAAAAGCCTTGAGGCTTTGACATTATACTTGGGTGGAGATTTGATTATAAATATCAGAAAAGAACACTTCCCAGCCAATGCGAGATAAATGGTTTTCCCTGAAAATGCATTTTTTGTAAGTTTTAATGGCAGGGAGGAGCTGCTCTCTTCTTTGGCACCTTGCCTGGGGGTTTCAATGCCCTTTGTAATCATCCACGGCCTGCTGCTTTAACATAGCAATGAATTTGGTTGGAAATACATTGGTTGCCTTTATTACTTTGCTTGAAGTTTTAAAAATACCTCTCCAAACACCACATTTTCTGCATTAATTTCAATTGCCAAAGGTTTATTGCTTGCCAATGTGCATTTGTTTGGGAGCTTCAATGAGTTTCATACTTACCAAATGCATTTACTTGAGTTCTCTTTTTTTCAAACTCCTCCAAATGCCATTATACATCTGCTGAAGTTTTTATGGTCTTTACAAAACCACAGAGGCCAAACACCCACCAATAGTGTTTGCTTGAAGGTTTCATGTCTTGGTCTATAGCCATGGTGAATTTGTTGAAAAGTTTTAATACCCCATTCAACAACCACGCAGCCCATTTCATTTTTTAAAAAGCTCAAATGGTAACCACACAGGGAGGGCTGCCATTGCTATTTACTTATGTTTGCACAGCAAGGAAGATATTGCCACACACTAATTTGCATTTGGTGTTGGAGGTTTTGTTTTTAATTTATTGCCTTCCTCCATTCATAGCTCATGACAGGGAGGACTGACAAAGATTGTGAAGTTTGGCTTACACCTGCCAATGGCATTTTGCTTGGAAGATTCATTATTGCCTCTTTCTCATTTATTGAAACTTCATCACTGCCCTTTGCATTTGTTTGAAAGTTTCAATTGCTGCCCCTTTGCATTTGTTTGAAAGTTTCAGCTACTGCCCCTTTTACCACCACATGAGCATGCTTTGGCTGGCATTCTATTTGCCTAATCTGCATTGCATGAAGTTTTAAAATAAAATTTCACTCCCAGACATCACACACAAGGAGAATGCTTGGAAGGTTGTGGAATTTGGCTTTACACCAATCAAAACCATTTGTTTTAGATCTATCACACTCTCCTTTTTTTGAACAATTTAAAATCCCCTGGAAAAACTACCATGGATAACTCATTTACCAATGAAGAACCATTTAAATATTTTGAAATTCCCTCAGAGAACCAAGTCGCCAATAAAATCAATCCGCAAGCATGAGCCAGGTCGGGCCCCAAAGTGGGTCCGACTAAAAAAAATTTGTTTTCATGCAACTAACCTCTAAAATGCTTCAGGAACCTTAAACACACCTCTGGAAATGATCGACATCATTTTCGGATCATAAAATTGAATTTTACAACTTTTAGGCAATTACGCCACATTTTTCGCATTTAATCGCGAAGACGTATTTTTCAAAGTGGTCAAAACACCTTTTCTGGAGCATGCCATCCGACAGGCGTGTACTCTGATATACAAGGATGAACTCTGCCAAGCAGTTTTTCAAGACGAATCTCGAGCAAAGAGATATTAAATGGCGAAAATGACCAACTGGCTTTGTCGACACTACGAACTTGACGAAGTCAATGTTCTGGCAACACATGATGCCTTTCTTAAAATTATCAAACGACCTCCATAGACCCTCAAATTTGAAACACAGGTACCTTGAAGTACATATTAAATCTTTGAATTCTCAGTTCAACCAAAAGTCTGAATGGGTGCAAATGGTGCGCTCATGAAAACAGCTACTTTAACTGATATAGCACTGAAAGTACGGATAACTGAAACAGATGGCTCAATAAACCCTTTTGAAAACCGATCAAACGGATTGGTAGAGGCTTGAAATTTGAAACATATCTTATCGTTTATATCAACAATAGCTCGGAATAAACATTTTGATATGACATTCACTGGGGCATTTTTACACTTGTGTAAACCACACAAAATACAAACAGTTCGAGCTTGGAAAACTGAGCAAATGGATTCGTTAAGACTTGAAAATTTGCAGGCTGACTCACATTTATGCATAGAATTGAATAAATTTTGAAATCCTCCATGACGATCAACAAGGCAAAATATATAAACCCTCAAAGTAGGCTACTCAATAAAATTTGCATTTGTGCCTAAAATGCACTTTCAACTCACCCCTCAAAATGGGTACTCGATAAACTCATCCAAATTGAATTCTGAAAGTTGCACATCACTGAATAGGCCAAATGAAAGGTGTAGGACATGTTTCCCAAGCCTTACCCTTTGAAAATCAACCAGCTCCATTTTACCTTCTCTCAAACTAGGCCATTCAAACTGACTCATTTGGAAATGCAAAACAAAAATTTGAATTTGAATTGGGCCTCAAAACTTGACTCAAATTTAATGAGTCCCAACACATACAACAACACAATGATGAAAACCCCACACTCTAGAAGTAGCTCAATATATTATTTAGCAATCAGTAACAAATTACAATATAATTGCAGAGAAAGCTATTTGCAGGAGTACCACTAATTAGAGATTCAAAGGTAGCTTGATAGCCATAATACTCTTACACACAACCTCTATCTCATGCACCTCATATATAGGAGATACAATACAAGAAACCATCAAATGGTAGTACAAAACCTTGGGCTAAAACCACCCAATAAAGTATAGCTAACTTTATCTCCAATCTAGATGCCCTATGACATGTCAAAACACACATCAACATGTGTCCCTCCCTTTTACAACTCATTTATGGGTTTGATGCATTTTTTGTTTCCTATTTCAGGAGTCCAAACATTTGGAGGCCATAACTTGAGAACCGTGTGTCTGATTGAGGAACCGTTTAAAGCACAAAAACCTCATGAAATACTCTATCACCTTGCAAACCTCTACATTGTTTACACCTACTTTCTAGGGTGTTTTTGAGGGTCTAAACCTTTCATCACACTCCTACAGAATGAAAATTTTAATATCTTCAAAACTAGTAGTGATCTTATGATGAAACTTTACTGGTATGCATATCTAGCCAACCATAATCTTTGAAGAGAATTTCACACCATTTCATGTTCAAATGAAAACTTACTATAAATAGTAACCTCATGTAAATGCAAGGTTGAGACACCATTTTCCTAGCACATAATAAAGATTTATTTAAATAAAAAGGCAACAAATTAATATTTTACATATTGCATTGCAAATATGACTATCTTACATATCTTAAATACATCTATCTAAAATATGTCGAGAGATATCAATCTTTAGGTGCCTATCTATTCTCAATAACAATTTAAATATATGTGCCTGGAGATGATATTTCTCAGTGCATTTTAAATAGATGTATTTAAATTATTTAAAATATTCAACAATTGATAAAGGATCATGAGAAAGGGAAGGCTATATCATGGTTTAATGCCTTGGATGGAATTAGAATTTCACCACCATTTTCATAAGAAAGCACCTCGTCAAAAGGAAAGTAGGGGAAGAAAGACTTAAATATTTGGAAACCTGATATTTTTTATGTAGTGCATGCATTGTTGAAGGGAACTCATATATTAAAATTGAGATTAATTTTTTTGTTTAAAAGATGAAATGTCTCATTCACTATGAATTCCTATTGTATATTTGAACGAATATGATAGGCATCATGATTTACTAAACGTAATCATACTTTATTTAAATAAAAATGTGATAAATTAATACTCTACATGCCATGTTGTGAATGCTACTAGCTCAAATTTCTTCAATACATATACCGAAAATACACTGTGAGATATTGGTCTGAAGGCACCTATCTATTCTCAATAATAATTTAAATATAGGTGCCTCAATACGGATAGCTCTTAGCATACATGAGATAGATGTATTTAAGATATCTAAGCTTCTTGTTGTTGTTGTTGTTGTTGTTGTTGTTGTTGTTGTTGTTGTTGTTGTTGTTGTTGTTGTTGTTGTTGTTATAGTTATTGTTATAGTTGTTCTTTCTCTTTCTATTGTTATTGCTATTTCTATTGCTATTGCTATTATTCTTATAGTTATTATTAATTGATTTATAATTTTAAATTTTATTTTTAAGGTCACTAACTCGTTTGGGTGCATTTTCTGATGAAAATTTCCAACGAACTATGGGAATTTTTTTGTTTTATCAGATCTTATGAGGTTAAATGTGTCAATTTGTTATTTTCTTTTTAAAAATTTGCCCAACGTTCATCGAAATTCCCAGGGTTATTAATTTTGTCGGAGGTACGATAGAAGTTCGTCGGAATTTCAATGAAAAAAAGAAAAGTAAAAAAGTAAAAAAAAGAAACCCTTAGGGTTAATCAAGTAAAAATTATAAAAAATCGCATGAATAATGTTTTCCGTACTTATGACGCTAGGCTTGTGAAGGTTATAGACCAATTTTTTTATAGTTCGATTTTGTTGCCTGTGAAGAAAATTCATTTCTGATAATATTAGTCAAGAACAAAATAAGGAGACAATTTCCATATTGTGGTCTAGGTTGAAAAGAAAAGGCGATGGAAAATGTTATTGTCCTTGGAAAAATTGCAAGGGCTTAAAGATGAGAAGACTTTTAATCACAACAGTTGAGAAAATTGTAGGCAACATGGTCACATTGAAGGGGGGCATGATTATCGTTCATTGGTAAGTTGTTCATTATATGTGTTTATATTGATTTTCTTTGTAAATTTTTATATCATTTTAAAAATTTATATACATAAAAAATCACTTGATGATGAGATCATGATCATGGTTTATTTATGTTGATCATTATTATATAGGTGGAGTGCCCTAGGGCACATGATACGGACTACCACGACTCAAAGAATGAGGTTTTTCAAGTGGAGGAACATGGAGGTGTGAATATCGAAGATGAATATAATAGTCTTATGGAAGAAGATTATCATGCGCCAGAAAACATAGTTGAATATGATGATACAAATACATTGATCTGTGACACATTTAGAACTAGCGTTGTTGATCATGATGATCAAGATGACATTGATGTTGTTCATGATTTAATTGTACTTGAGAAGGCATATGAGACCCTTTATGAAGGCTCCCAAACAACTCTTCTCTCTACTATATTGTTGTTGGTGAACTTGAAGGTTATGAATGATTTATCCAATGTAACAATGTCATGTATGTTAAGGTATGTCATATATGTCATCTTTTTTCATCTATTTCTGTTGTTATTTCATCACTAGTAAATAAAGGGTGAAATATGTACCATTAATAGTCTTTATACTAACAAAATATTATTTTTTTTGTAGATTTATAAGTGAATTTTTTTTACCACCATCAAATATTTTTCCTCACTCATACTGAGAATTATCTGCCATTATGAAAGATATTGGAATGGAGTATCAAGCAATAGATTCATGTCCCAATGATCATATTATATATCATAAACAACATGAATTTGCAATAGAATGCCCTGAATGTCATATTAGTAGATATCGAATAGATCAACTAACAAAAAAGGTTCCTTTCAAGGTTCTTCGTTATATTTCCATTATTCCATGTATGCAACAATTATTTAGGTGTGAAGGATTAGTGCAACTTATGGATTACTATGCATAGAATCAAAGTGGAGATGATCCATTCTTTGAATTCCTGCAAATGGTTCTGCATTTAGGGACATAGAAGAAAAAATGCCACACTTTAAAGAAGAACCTCATAATCTTAGGCTTTAATTGGAAGTGGATGTTGTCAATCCATTAGGAGAGCTGAGATCTATTACTTAGTGTGGCTCATTTTTGTTATCAACAATAACATTCCTCCATAGATGTCAATAAAGAGGGAGCACATAATGTTGGCAATGATTGTTCCAGGTGTTGTTTTCATTTAATAGTCATGTACATTAAAGTATATATATTGCACTAAAATGGTCATAATAATTATGTAATGTTTCTATTCATTCAACTAGGTAAGTACCAAGTTAAAGATATGAATGTATATATCAAGCCTCTTATCAACAAGTTACTAGAGTTATGGAATGGCATCACTGTGTATGATGTCTCTAGACCAATAGGACAAAGACAATTTCAATTCCATGCAATGCTTGTATGGACAATTCATGATGCCCCAGGGCTAACACATTTTTGTGGTATGTTATAAAGTTCAACTTGTGCACTTTAATAATATTTAATTTTTTAAAGTATAAATCATGCATTTTTTAAAATAATATATTCAATATATATATATATATATATATATATATATAATTATAAAAATTAACACATTTAATCCAATTATACATGATCTTGTAGGTCTTCAAACAAAGGGAAAATTTGCATGTCTAGTTTGTGATCCAAAGATGAAATCTCTTCATTCAACAAGTTTAGGAAAGCAGGTGTTTGATGAGTATAGGCACTTCCTCCACAAAAATCATGAAAGAAGGTGTTTGATGAGTATAGGCACTTCCTCCACAAAAATCATAAGTATCAAACTATTTAAAAATATCTTTTCAATGGGAAAGAAGTGTTGGAATCCAAGAACACTGAGAGGGGGGTGAATAAGTGTTCTACCAATAAAACTAATTTTGAACTTATTGCTTATGAACTAGTTAATAGTAGATAAAATTAAAGTTCATAAACCAAATAACACACAAAGAAGAACAACCATAACACCAATATTTATGTGTGGAAAACCCTACAAAGGGAAAACCACAGTGGGGCTTCTGCCCATATTAATATCTATATACTTGATCAAGGTATACAAATATTACATAGAGGGGATTGCACATACAATCAAACTCACTACCTAGAGCTCACTTCTCAAATGGAAGTCTCACTGACTTGTACATAACATTACAAGGTGATTACAAATAAAAACAAACTCATAAAGTGCATCTGACCATGCTGGATAAGTTCTGGTTCAAGCTCTATTAACCCTCCCTATGTAACTATTTGGTGATGCTCTGTTCTTCTCTATTTTGCTACTGGTTGAGGCTGTGCATGTGAAACTGTGCACTAAAGCTTCCTTTTGCTGACCAAAATGCATACCATCAATCTTTGATTACACTAGTACAAAAACAACAATATATGACTTTAAAAAACTACCAAAAATTGTAGATAAATGACTAAATTTGATCATGTGACCATGGGTAGTTTACTGTCAGTCGTAAATCAATTTGATCATGTGACTATTGGTTGTTTGGATTGATTAATTTGGTTATCGATGTGGTCATTGATTTGGTCATTCATTTAGTCATATATTTAGTCACTAATTTAGTCATATATTTAATTACTAATTTAGTCATTGATTGTTGTTATCTGGTCATTTATTTAGTCATGATAGTCACTAATTTAGTCATATATTTAGTCACTAATTTAGTCATTATTTAATCATTAATTTAGTCATTGATTGTTGTTATTTGGTCATTTATTTAGTCATGATAGTCAGTAATTTAGTCATATATTTAGTCACTAATCTAGTCATATATTTAATCATTAATTTAGTCATTGATTTTTGTTATTTGGTCATTTATTTAGTTATATTAGTGATTTATTTAGTCATTAATTTAGTTATATATTGAGTCATTTATTTAATCATTGATTATTGTTAAACGGTCATTTATTTAGTCATCATAGTCATTATTTTAGTCATATATTTACCTCCATTGGTATTATATTTAATCATTTTTATTTTTTGGTAGTATATTTAATCATTTTCTAATGGAAAAATAATATAACATTAAAATCAAACTATATCATAAAAGAAAATAAAAATATTTCATATACGAACAAGCTACATGCTAGAATTAAAAGATTGATTGCACATCATGACAAACAAGGTAATCTACAATAAAAAAATATAATGTAAATATGTATATATAAATCAAGTTATAAGATGTCAAATCTATAGTCTAAGGGTATACATGTAAATTATATAAAAATGTCAAAGTTATCTAAAAGTTTCCAACTCTTTCAAAATATTCAAAGTACTATAGAAAACAATAAGAAACATGATAAACATATTCAACTATATCATTTTTTGTAAATGTTTTAATGACCACCTTGCGAAGGTTCCCTCTTTCTCTTTCAGACGGATTACTCCATCTATTTTGTCTTCATAAGGAAGAGGTATGTTACTTGTGATAGTTAAAATGTTCACATTTGCATCTCATGTTCCTTTTACGTTTACTCCATGTAGAATAGATAGGGAGTGAATCCTTCCAATGCCAACAACAACACTATCAAATGGATCCAACAACCTAACTTTATCACCTTCATTGAATTTATCAATATGTTTCTACAAAAAGAAAAAATAACACGTTATATTAATACATATGTAATGATTACCCCTATTTGCATAATAAAACAACTATTAATTTAATAGTATGTGTGTTAAAATAACTACAAAAAGAAAATTTCAAAAAAATTGGAATGATTCTACAATTGGAAAAAAGACAACAAGCAGACCAAAGTTAAATGAATTCACTATAATAGTCATACAATTATAAGAAATATTGCAATGTCAGTAAAAGTAGTTTTTTGCACACATTTTCTTATATCATACTGCATAGTAGTTTGATTATAGATTCTATTTCATCTCATAGACTTAGTGTCAGGTTCTGAACCTATTGGGTTGGATGGAGGCATGAATCCACTTCATTTTGGCTTTTGAATCACCCGATTCCATTAAGTATTGGCTAAGATATTCACATTTTAGTGGAGGGCTATCAAAACCCTCATTAGGGTAACTCGAGAGGCATTAAAATGTAACCGGAAAAGCTTTTCAGTGAAAGAGTGATGTTGAGAAAATAAAAAAGGCACCTAGTGACATTAAAGTCATCAATGAAACTAGGGCGTCGAAGAACATGAAAAGAAAGTCATCGAAGGGGTATGTTTCATAGAAATAAGAGTAAAAGGGCTGCGATAGAAATCTGAAGGATTCAACAAAAATAATTGCCTTCGAGAAATGTGGGACTCTCATGCATCGAAAGGCGGAAATCAGCAAAAAAGAACAATTAATCTGTTGGGAAATATTACACGAATCCAAACAAGTAACATCATCACAAATTCAAAATGTATTTCTTGGTGATCATTGTCGTACCATAAGTAATCAAACTACATAGATACCAGAATTGTTCAGGCGGATAAATTCATCAAGGAAAGAAGGAACTAGTGCAGTAGGGGTCACAAAATTCTTCATGGAAAGAAGGAAAAATTGTAAGTGCTTCTCAAATTTCTTGTCTTCTTTTGAATGGAACATAAAGATAGAAGCTTTGTCATCTATGAAAGATAGAACAAACAAGAACAAAGAGCCTCACCCTCCTGAAACCAAAGAAGAAAATCCAAAATGACATAAAAAGGAAGGTCGACCCTTAGACTAGGACCTAATAGACCAATTCCCTCTCTCAAGTCACTAGTCTAAAAAGATTAAGAATTATGATGAGGGATTGGAAGATAGATTTTAAAACTTAGGGGACATTTGGATAGAGGTTCAAGGGCATGAATTGTTCATTTTTAGCTATACTAAAAGGTTTGCAGTAGAATCAATGTGCAATATTTGGAAGTTGAATCTAGGGAGACTTGCCATTCCCAACGTCTTTGTGAATGTAGAGCTGATAACAACGTTGGTAGACAGGTATGACCCACAAATGCAAACCATCTGTGAATATAAAAGGAACTGCTTGTTATCGAATACTAAAGAGTACATTAAGAAAGTTTTTGGTCTGGAATGGGGGCATGAGGATGAAATTGATGCCACAAAGGTGGTGGATGATTATTTAAACACATAGACAATGTATAAACAAAGGAGACGTTAGGTTCCAGAGACAACTGAGATGGGGGGGTGAATCAGTTGTCCAATAAATTCAAACCAAAAACAACTTAACCAACTTAAATGCTTAGTACCGGTAAACCAAAACTTAATACCGGTAAACAGTTTATCAACTAATTTCAGTACCGGTAAAGGTTAATGCATGAAATAGAAAGACAAAGATATCCAAAACACATAAACACCAATATTTGTACGTGGAAACCCTGTAAGGGGAAAAACCATGGTGGGAAAACTCACCCACAATCAAATGTTACTACTGAATATAGTATGTGTATACAAATGGGGTTTGCACATGCAGAAAGGCCAAGCGCCTAGAGCTAACTGCTCAATCACAAATGGGAGTCACAGTGACTACAATTGGATGATTAAATCCACTAATAATGTACTGCACAAAGTAGCATCTTCTTATACTAGATTCAGTACCGGTTTAGCTCTGATATGCCTTCTTCAAACCTTCCTTCAATCTTGAATGATATCTGCGTGTATTCCTTTGTTGATATTCGCATATACCGAAATACAATCCTTTTTCACATATATCCTTACCTATATCAATCTCACAAATGAGATCTTACATGTATACCATAACCTAAGACCAATTGAGTAGGTCGACTCACTAAAGATATTACAATAAGATCAATTACAAATGAAACAGTATTCGATACATGATGTTAGCTCAATGCATTTACAATAACAACAAAATCGTATTCATGATGTGTCATGCTGATCTGGAATAGATAAGCCTCTTGGTGCTTAACTTGGACCTATTTGCTGGTAACAACAAATATGTAATTAAAAATATGCCAATGAACAAAAATCCAAGACTAGGTGTCCAAAATGATGTCTTTGACATAATCAAGTGATTTCCATGTCATTCCAAGTTCCGGTGATTATCATATTCTGCCGGTGTACCAGATACCAATGATTGTTCATAAGTCACTTGCCTGCCGGTGAACATTGTCAATTCTCCAAAGTGCCAAAGTTTAGTAGGTGTTGACATCAATGACAAAACCATACCAAAATACCAACAATCTCCCCCTTTGGCATTGATGGCAACACAAGATGGAAAAACCATCAAAGTGCCAAAATAGAAATGTCAAATACCAAAAACCAACAATCTCAAAAAGAGATCATAACCAGAAATCAAAATTCAGATATAAATAATTTCTCCCCAAAGTAACAATCTCTCCCCCTGAGAGTGACATGAATTATTGTGTTTTTCCATATATCAATCTCTACCCCTTTGGCATCAAATGCCAAAGAAATATAAAAATTATTTTTTCAGATACAAAATACCAACCAATTCACTATACCAACTACTCCCCCTAAGAAGTAGCTTTCTCATCAAAACCAGAGTAAAGGATTTCTCTGTTAATTTTGCCAGTTGATGAAAATCATCAACTGTCTAAGTCTCTACCAGTGGGGGTATGACCCCAAGCTGATCTCTGAGATATTCATAAGTCTCCTTAGGTAAAGGCTTAGTGAAATTATCTGCAATCTGCTCTTTAGCATTCACATAAACCAGTTTTACTTATATTGCTTCAACATTCTCTTTTAGAAAATTTAATTTGATAGAAACATGTTTAGTTTTAGAATGTAATACCAGATTCTTAGATATATCAATTGATGTTGTATTATCACAATAGATAGTTATAGGTTCCTTGCATTTCACCTTTATATCATTTAACATTTGTTTAAGCCGTAATACCTATGTACAGTTTGTTGCTGCTTCAACATATTCTGATTCTGCTGTTAATAAAGATGTGCAACTTTGTTTCTTACTCAACCAAGAAATTAATCTTGTTCAAAGAAAAAATGCTCTGCTGGTGGTGCTTTTTCTATCATCCACATCTCCTACCCAATTTGCATCTGTGTATGCACATAATTCAAAGTTTTCATCTCTAGGATACCATAATCCAAGATTTGTAGTGCCTTGTAAGTACTGGAAAATCCTTTTTACTATTCATTCATGATTTTCTTTAGGATTACTCTGAAATCTTGAAACAATACATATTGCATTCATAATATCAAGTCTTGTTTGTGTTAAGTACAGTAGACCTCCTATCATAGATTTGTATCTAGTCGGATTAACAGGTGTTGATTCATCCCTTAGTGATAATTTGTCATTTGTAGTCATAGATGTGATTACTGCTTTAGAGTTTTCCATGCCAAATTTCATTAATAACTCCTTCAAGTATAGGAACTCATATTCTATGATGTCTTTGTTTCTACCAAATATTGAGATCTATTAACATAGGGTTTTTGGAATTGTTCAACTGGTTCTTTGTTGTTCTTTAGAAGTAAAATTAATGGGTTTAAATGTTAGCACTTGAAACTAGCTGAGCATTGCACTCCTTTATGAATACATTATCTTTTCTAACAAATCAAATACAAATTGTACATTGAAATAAATAACTCAAGGTAGCCAAACATTGGCTTTCAAAATGGAAAAAAAACTATCTATTCTGAATATTACAAATCTATTTTTTTTATTAGAATAAGCAATCTAAGATTACAAAGAGAAACAGCAACCAGCTGTTACAAAATTACATACAGCAGCACAATGCCACTGGAAAATGCACGGCAGCAACATAAATTCTTGTAATTTTATAATATAAAAGATAGCTTGGTCATAGACTATATTACAAATGTATGACCAAGCTACCTTTTATATTATAAAATTACAAGAATTTATGTGTAGCACCTTGTTACTCTCCTACATAATTCATATAGGAAAAGAATTGGATGTGTCCACAAATAAATTATACAAAACTAAAATTGTTTTTTCTAGACTTTGCCTGGAACTTCACTGCCTTCAGCCCATCTTTAACCATTTTGATTGTCATCCACGCATTTTTCTTGTTTAGATGGTTTAGTTCGTTCATCATCCTCCTGAGAAATATTTTTATGATTGCTTGAACTTGGTAAATCAAAAGTACTTTTTGTCTACGCTACAAAGTCTAAGAAATTTGTCTCACTATTTCTAGCTGTTGTGTGGTCAATTTCTTCAAGCCTTCTTACTGATCCAGACCCCTGCTCCATCACAAATTCTACTTCAGATCTGCAAATCTGTGACTTATGTAGGAAATAGGACCCACTACGGATAGCAATCTGGACCTTCTTCAGAATTGTGAGTTATTGACACACACAGGTTTTAGATAAAATACAAGATTGTTCATTAATATTAGACTTGCATGATAGTTACAAGATCATTTAAGACGAGCTTTGATACCATCTTTTGACAAGCTGCGAGGATGAACATTTTTCAAGGTTTATTCATTATTATTACTATGTTCATATGAAAAAGTTTGATATCTTAAAAGTGAAAGATGAATTTAAAATAATCATAATTAATTTTTGATGGATAATCTAGAAACACTACCTAGTTCATTATGGAGAGCTTTGAATCACCTTTCTAATCTTTATAAAAAATCAAAATTTCAATATGTTATAGTCTTTTTTGAAAACATATAATTAATAAAAATTTATGTGCATTTTAAAAAAGTGGGTTTTCTACACTTTTCAAAATGTATACATATAATCAATGAAAAGAACTCTAGGAAACTAAAATGGATATTTTATATAATTTTTTCCCCTCCATTTTTTCCACATGAAACTTTGCTATTAGGTCTTGGAGAGTCAAGACTAAAATGTCAACTATTCCAAAATGTTAAAAGGTCTCATCTTCTTTTCAATATTTCACCTTTCATGCTAAAAAAATAATTTAATCCAAATTTGATGAAACAAAAAGAGTATATTTCAAAATTGTTAACATTCTAGTAATATAAGATTTAATTTATGTTGAACTTAATGTACATGCATTATGTGTAAGCCTTAATTGAAAGGCTAATTGAAAAACATTTATAACTTTCAAACACCTTAAAAAAATCATAATTTTTTTTACCCACTTAAGGTTATCATATTGTTAGTTTTCAATAGTTTTTTTTTTTTTTTTTTCAATCTTACTAAAAATTTCATGACTAATTGTTTACTTGCAAAAAACCTACAAAACAAGAAATGGCATATTGAGACGTGTCTTTATATCAAAAAATTTAAAAAAATTTAAAAAATGTACTTTAGTTGATTGTTTCAAAAAGTATAGTAGTAGTACATGAAATTACAATTTTTTTATCAAATAATTTGTTCTTTTCAAAAAAACTAGTAGCACTAGATTCAATCTACTACAAATTCTATTGTTACATATTTTTCAATTTATGTTAATAACCTATTCTAATTTTTATATGAAATTTTTCACCTTTATTGTCTATATTTTTACTAATAAGGCAACTATAATGAAGTGGTCAATAGAGACATGAACATAAAAATCTTCAGCTATAACTTAAGCTACCAATGACCAGGGCTAGCAAGTCAACAACCAATTAAACAAAAAACAAATGAGCAAAAAGATATAAATTTTAATCTAGGGAAAACAAATTCACCCATCCATATGACTAGATAAAACTGTAGAAGTCTCAAAATGCTATATCACTATTGAAGAAAGTTTTAAACCCTTAAACAATCACTATAGAGAATATCGACATTACAAAAATATAAAATAACATCACCACAAGAGAGAAAACCCCACATTCAAAGAACTTTCTTAATTTATTGCCCTAGACAATCTAGCTGATTATAACATAACAATACCTACAAATAATTTCATAATACAACTCTAATCATAACACCTTTATTTATAGAAATTACAAATATAAAACTTAACATGAAAAGCTCACACTTCTCATAAAAACTTTTCATCTATCACTTTTTCTTGAGTTGTCTTCAACAAATAGAACACAAAAAAAAATTATTTAATAACATAACAAATAAATAAATAATCATGTTAGAAATGATAAAAGCTTGAGACACTTTATTCCCAATAGTTCAGGGGTTAGATTTGTGACTTTAAAAGAGACCTACACCAAGTATGATCTGCAAATTTAATTTATTAGAGTGATGAATAATGTATCTAAAGATCAAGTATATAAATATAAAAAACCATGATGATATACATTGAAATATATAAAACCATACATCAAGTATATCAAATATATGATAGTTGTAAACTAATCATTACATTAATGTCCATTTGATAAAATCTAATTCAAAGCATATAAAAAATAATAGATATAAAGTTACACATACCATCAACACATTTCATGGCAAATATCTCTACATCTATTTTTAATGGAGCTGATAATTTGTTAAACATAACGCCTGTGCCTGTGGGTGATGATTACCTGCGGATTACGGGCTTTAACTTCTCGCCAATCTTGCCCTCCTTCCTGTAGCCTAAACCATAATCCAAATGAACGATGATAGTTGAACTCCTTGAGCATTTTCAATTTCTCCAATCCCCTTAATTCGCTCAGATTGTGACACTTGTGTAGCTTAAAAACCTCGAGGTGTGGCATGGCTCCATCTTCCAATTCAGGAAACTCGTCCAGCCCAGGGAAATCTCTAATCAGCATGAACCGAAGTTTTGGAAACCCGCCCGACTTTCCAAAAGCCGCTGGTATCTCTGTGCAGCTTCTGTTACTATCCAACTGCAAACTCATTAAGTTTGGCATTTTCTGGAATTCTGGATAACTATTCCAATGACATCTTTGTAACCTGAGTTCCCTAAGATCCACAAAACTGCATAAACTACTTGTCACAGCAAATTTGTGTAGCTGTAATGTTTCAAGATCTCTCATGATCTCCAGTTCCTCCGGAAACGGGCAATCAGGGAATGGAAGACAATTCTCAACAGTGAGATGGCGCATCCTTTCCAACTGCCCCAAAATCCCTGTTTTTATACTTTGTAATTGCGATTCTGTGTCAAGGCATATGCTTAATTCTTGCAGCTGAAACATACTACGAACATCCTGTAACTTCAACTCTGAATCATTTCTGACAGAGAGGCGCAAGCGACGAGATCTGAGTGTCCGGAGAGACTTGAGATTTAAAATTCCATTTGGCAAAGTATTAATGAGAGGAGATTGCACTGTATTGATATGCTGAAGACATTTCAGTTTACCTATCCACACTGGTATCTGCCTTAAGCTAGAGCAAAAAGAAACATCGAGAAAGAGAAGACTCTTCAAACTTCTAACGCACCCTGGTACCTCCGTAATCCATGTGCTCGATAAGTTCAAAACTTTGAGAAGCTTCATATCTTCAACACAATCAGGCAACGTACTGATGCCATTCCTGCTCAAGTCAAGAACCCGCAGTACTTTCATATTCATTAAAATTTTGGGGGGGATGTTAACTATGCGATTGTCAGACAATGATAATGTCCGGAGAAGTTTGGGAGAAAATGCAAGGCGGCTTTTTAGCAGGACCTTATCATCTATCCATTTCTTGGGCAACAAAACCCTGCACCAATCAACACTGTTGTTCCTGGCAGGGAATTCTTTGAAGGCGTTTTCAATTTTGAAAGCACATTTGTTTTCTTTAGATATATACACCGCCAAATCAAGAAATAAATCATGAACTCTGCAATATTTTTTGACTTCAAGTTCAACTTGAATATCAGAATCATGATCTGATCCCTCCCATTCTTCTTCCACTATTTCAACTAAACAAAGATTGGCAATCTCATTTAAACATTTCCATCCAATATCCCACTGGTCTTTTCCATCTGGAATGAAACCTTCTGCTATCCAAAGATTTACCAGGTACTCGCAGTCTATTTTCTCATCCTCAGGGAAGAAAGACAGATAAGCAAAACAAGCCTTAAGATGTGCAGGCAAGCAATCATAGCTCAATTTGAGGACTTCCAAGGGTTTATTGAGAGTAGATACCTCTTTAAGCTGACTTAGTTTGGAGTCCCATTCCCTTCGGGATCTGCAGCCTGCCAGAGATGCTGCAGTTGTCTTGATGGCCAAGGGCAGGTTTCCACATTCCTTTGCAATATTGCGGGCTACATCCAGAAGGTGCTCGGGTGCTCTGTTTCCCTCATCCTCTGGAAACCCATAAATACAAAACAGTTTCCAACTGTCTTCTTCACTCAAACGTTCCATCTCATAAATTTCTGCCTTCACATTTCTGCAAACTTCTCTGTTTCTAGTTGTGATCACAAGTTTGCAGTTTTGCCCAATTGTCAAACCAAGTCTCTTTATCAAATTGCCCTCTTTGATGGGCTTCCACACATCATCCAGAACAATCACAATCTTTTTTTCTTTCAAGTGGGCATTAATCAATTCCTCTGCTCTTTGTTCAGAAACTCCTTGAATTTTATCCTTTATATTTAAGTGAGAGGCTAAGTCATTCTGCAACTTAGAAATAGAAAAGGATTGAGAAATTGAAAGCCAAATAGATTTCTCGAACCTATATTTGACCACACTGTAGACATGTTGGAGAAGATAAGTCTTCCCTAAGCCGCCCATTCCAACGACGGCTATAACAGAAACTGCAGGCCTCTCTAACAAGCTTACCAAGTGCTCAACCTTGGCCTCTATACCCACTGGATGTGAATCTATTGGCACAATACTTGATCTCTTTGAGTATGCTCTTCGTAAAGTGCTGCTTGATGCTTCTTCTCCGGACGAAACATCATTAGCAACCTTTAATTGCCATCCCTCCTCAATAAGGAGCTTAATTCTAGCTTTGATCTTACTGATTTTTCGTGAATATTTGTAACGAAAACCCATGTGATTACCAGTGAAAACAGATTGAAGTCTGCTAGTGTAGAGAGGCTGTGCAGTACATCGCTCTAATATGTCCTCTGCACGTACGGCAATGTCTCGAACATCTTGTAACCATTGCCTCACACTCTCCTTTTGTCTGCACTGTTGCTCGGCATCCTTGAGAAATCCCTTCATATATCCAAGTTTTCTCTTCAACCATTCAAAGTCTTTCTGGAAGTTTGTGACAAGGCTTATCTGTGCGGATAACTTTTGAACTGTCATCTGAAGAGTCATCTCGCAAATTTTTCCAGCTACAGCTCCTCCAACTATAGCTTCCATCTCTAATTGGTAGATAAGAATTGAGGATGCGCTAGATAAAATAGGTAGTATACACTAAACTTTTTCAATAACACAAAACCTCAAGAATAGCTAGTATACTCTCTCAGAATCAGAACTCTTACCATTCATAACAGTAAAACCTTCGCCCGCACGTAATCCCTATTTTTTTAGCAGCTTTCATGAAAAAACTTGGAAGGTACTACCTCGTAAACTTCACCAATCAAATTGAATGGGGTGATTAATGACGCCAAGCTCACTGTTAAAATTGAATAGGGCAATTAATGACATCATATGTCAAATGGGATACGGTGATATTCAATTTGACCGACAGAGTTAAGCGCGTTTTTAATATATATGTTATACGTAGGCCAATTTAGGAGAAGTAAAAAAGAACAACCATAGAAAGGAAAGTGAAGAGTCTGAACTTCATAATACAAGCACTACGGACGATTCAATTTGACCGACGGATTTGGCCGCGTTTTTAATATATATGTTATACGTGTAAGAAGAACAACCATAGAAATGAAGTTGAAGGTTCTAAACTTCATAATACAAGCACTACGGACAATTCAATTTGACTGACGGAGTTGACCGCGTTTTTAATATATATGTTATACGTGTAAAAAGAACAACCACAGAAAGGAAGGTGAAGGGTCCGAACATAATACAAGCACTACCGACAATTCAATTCTCTCTAGATGGTATGTCTGCGTCCAAATCTCTTTTTTAGGTGATAAATTAAATACTTTGATTATTTTTTAGTTCCAATTTCTTTTTTTTACTATTTTTTAGTTCCAATCTCTTTTTTAAGTGATAAATTAAATATTTTGTTTGGTAGATATAACAAACTTTCTTCACTTTTAGTTTTTTAGTGGTGGAGAATTTGTGCTCTTGTAATAGAGGTCACAAGTTGAAATTCCATAATAAGGTAGGGTATGTAAGTTTTGTTTTTGGTACAGTTAGGTGTGTCCCACAAGAAGTAGGAGGTTGTCCCATATTGATCTAACCCATCTATAGACCCATCTAAAGAACCATATACAGATTGATGGCATTGTGAACTGTAAAAGCTCCTTTCCTTTCCTTTTTTTTTTTCAATGAACTTACAAAATTATAATAATAATTAGTCTAAATGTTTGGAAAGTTTGCCCTATATAAGTGGAGAACTCCTCCACTTGTTTCTACATTTCTCATGTCCATAAAAACAGTTTTTTATGGTGCAAAAAAAAAAGTCCTACTGCTGCATTAAAAAGATTCTTTTAATGGTTGTCCAACCTAGAAATGGAGCATGACAAATTAGGCTAGGTGTCGTGAAGGGGGCTTCCTAAAAAATAGAGCTAGGGCTAGGGCTTACAAATAAATTCAACACTTAAAGCAAAATCAAATTAATTAGTTGATAATAATTGAAAAAATGAAAATTATTTGCTGAAATAATTCAGAAAATGATTGTAGATAATCAGAGTTAAAGTTAGTTTTAGAGTTAATTGCTAAGTTTTAGCATAATTAAAAAAAACAAATTGATGTCTTCTTTGGAAAAAATATTTCAAATTTAATCCGAACCCTAATTAGATAATCTCTATGTTTACAATTACAATTATGTTTTAATTAGTATTTGTTTAGGGTTAGAGATAAATTAAGGTTAGGGTTAAGGCTAGAGCTAGGGTTTACAAATAAATTGGGTTCAGTTACAACTAGAAATAGGGTTAGGATTATGTTTAAATTAGAGTCTATTTTAGATTAGAGTACAATTAGATATACTATTACACTATATTAATAATACAATAATAACAATATATTATTTATCCTTATTAAACATCAAACATATATGTGAACATTATACCCTATTGAATATAGCTCCTAATTGAACCATGATTTAAACTCTTAAGGAATATCATTAGATTTACAATTACATTTGAGCTTTGTGAGTTTTCAGGTTTCATTTTATTCACTTATAGTTGTAATTAAATTATGTTTAGGTTTGGTTATGATTCTAGAGTAAAGAATCGTATTAGTGTTATGGTTAGGATTAAATAATGGTCCATTTTAAGAAAGGATGCAATTAGCCATAAATGTAAATAAATATAATAATAAAATTATAATATAAATTATACAATTATAATATAATAATATTATTATTTTATTATTTTATTACTTTATTATACAAAATTATTTAGCTATGGGATGAAATGTTTCACTCTGTATTTCTTTAGCAATATTACGTTTTAAATAATTCAACACATGAACATTTCCTTTTAAGATTTGCATCCTCTAATATATTACTCAAGATATATTCTACTATCTACATAATTATTGCACTTCTTTTTTATATACATGCTAGTAAATAATTAAATGACAGTTTAGTTTGGCCAAAACAATACCGAAAGTTTTCACGTGGCAATTGCAAACTTACAGCCTATGAACGTTCAGATGGCAGTCAATTCATAATCTTATAGCGCTACAGCAAGGAAATTGCGTGGAATGGCAGGCCAGAGAAAAGACAATCTGTACATTATCATTATTATTATTTGAAAACAGATCGCCCAATGATAATGTACAAAGCCATGTGAAAACTTTCCGTATTGTTTGGCCAGACTAGACCGCCATTTACTTATTCATGAGCTTTTGAGAAGTGCAATAATTGCTCAATAAGACTTATTCTCACCCACCAAACAATAATATATATAAATAATTCTCACTTACCAAACAATCCTGTCATATAGAACCAAAGGAGAAGATCAATAATATCAATAATAGATTCTTACTTATACTGCTTCCCATCCATGGCATCACAAGTGGCATTAACCTTCCTCCTACTCCATGCGTTCTAGTTAAATTTATAGTTTGAGTTTATCTAAAGATTAATAGGTATGGAGATTGCAATGATAAAAAGTATTTATAATGTTTACTTAATATCATTTTATGTGGTTATATTAAATACCTTCTCATTAATTCTATTCCTTTGTTAACCAGAAAAAATTAAATTTGACTTTTATTTAGACATTTCATAACCTTAAAATTGATTATTACAATAAAATTACTAATAAATAATTAAAAATATAAATTTAATAAATAAATCATATACAATTAGAAAATAATTATCATCAATATTTATTGAATACTTTTTATTTGATAAATACATGTATGTCAGTTTCTGTTGAATATTTTTAATTAATATTATTAACTAAAATTTCTAACTTGTTAGAACTAGTGACAATTAAAGACTTATTTATTATTCTTTAATTATAATTACAAACTTATTTTTTAAAACAAGAAAATAAAAACTAAAAATAAAATTTCTCTCTCATTCAATCTATAGATTAGTTGATTTTTTTTTAAATATAGAGTATCTATTTTACTCAGACAATACTCTATTCAATAGTCAAATAATCAACAATAATTCTTAAAAAAGTTAATGGCTATTTTACTATTATGATTAGAATGTTGTGATTAATTTGATATTAATTTCATTATATTTAGAAGCAACTAAGGTGCATGAAATTGTTTCACAGATGTCGTGCAATCCATCAACAGAGAAAATTTTAGTGGCGAATAATCGCCAATTGGCAAATATTTTGTATTAGTCATTTGGAAAATGGCGAATAAGATGGACCAATCGAGGTGGCCGAATCGCACCAACTTTATAAATGTTCGGTCAAATGCATTTCAATTCGCCTTCATTTTCATTAATTATTTGTAATGATTTAAAGATTTCGCTAATAGAGTCTACGATTTCACAACGGTATATTTAATATTTTTGCCTGAATTTTCGGAAGTGTGCCTTAATGCACCAGTGTAATTCACCAATAGCAATTGATAGTTCAAAGTGCATGAGGACCCAATTCGCCCGACACTTTCGAAAGAGTATCTTAATTCTCCCCCATATTCGCGAATACCATTTATCGTTCAATGTTGTGGGAGGATTGATTTTGCCAATTGTATTATAAGTCCATCCCAATGGACGATCCATAATCGCCTAGTATATTGCAACATATATGTTCTGTTAACATAAATAAACATAATAACATTCATACTGTTGTTCACCAAAACTGATAACCCAAGAACACCTGCAATCCTTCTATGAAATGGCCAATTTCAGTCTTACATTTAACACATCAGGGCTTGGACAACATAACATAGGATCCTAATTGATCCTCCTGCACTTCAGGTTCTGCTAGACCTAGGGGGGACACCCTTTGATACTTTGAATACAATAATTACAAACACACAACTGCATCAACTATAAGCAAATAGATCATTTCACAAGCTCAATAGGTTAGGAAACACTACAGATTGGCTAGATCTATACAAACAATAAGATGAAATAGAACTCAGAAAGAATGGAACACAAAACCCTAAACATAAAGGGAAATAGATTTTCTTTTAAAATTGTTGTTCTGAAACTATCCTCAAATCTACAAGACTAGTGCCTTATTCATTGGGCAATAGAGTCACACATAGAAATGCACATGTAAATCATAGCTGCAAGTTTTGTTCTCCTTTAAAAAAGATATTCATGCATCAATACCTTATATTAATGCATTATTTGATTCATTCACAGAATTCATCGGATCTGGATGCATATTCCATCATTTCATGACTGATTATAGAATTTAAAAACTTCCTTGAAGGTTACCCACAAACAATCACACAAACTCCCTTGAAGTCGACAAATCTCATTCCTCCTCAAGGATTTGATTCAGAACAATGAACTATAAGCCTAGAGACAATACTGTGTGGAATTTACTCATGCCTGACATAAGTAAGACCTGCAACTAAAACACACATTTACAACACTACACTGTGACCACTATACACTGAAAAGATCCATAGAATTGTATACATTTCGGTCAAGCTAATCAGAACTGAAAACCATGAAAATCTGGAGGCTTTCTCCAAATTTCTGGAACCCTTACAATGAGAAGAAAATTGGAATAAGAAGGAGAGGAAAAAATATAAGATTTCATCAATATTTGCCATGTGTCCCTTTTTCATAAATGCAAGAAATATCTCCTTCCTTCCCATGGAAACTGCTCTCGAAATATCTCATATTTGTTAAAACTAACTACATAACTGCATTCCTCATCCCAAGAGCTTTCCAGTGATATATGATACTTGGTATTTTGGGCAAAAATGGACCTCTGAGCGAATTAATCTTGAATATGGATCCATCATTTAAATTTTTCGAATTTCTCTATAGTCTACACTATACAATTTAATTTTGATTTTTGGCTCCTTTTTTGCCTTGATGCCTTGCCACGTGGCAGCCCATGATTGGTCAATTGGATCCACTGGGCACCACCTCGGATGACACCTCATCACTCCGCCACGTGTTTGCTTGCTTGTCGGCCACATCATTACCACCTCAACGCCACGTCATCGCCATTTCGCAACCCTTAACTGGCGAGCATCTTCCTTTCGTGAATCCACAGACACCATCCGATCTCCTCAACATGCTCACTGGTTAATCCGCTCTTCCTCTGCAAAATTCGTGGGTCCACCTGTCACCATCCAATCAGCCTCCTTGTTCGCCTCGGGAAACGTACCCACCTTGCGTGGGGTCCACTTGGGCGCCGTTGAGCACCATCCATCAAAAGCCTTGAGGCTTTGACATTATACTTGGGTGGAGATTTGATTATAAATATCAGAAAAGAACACTTCCCAGCCAATGCGAGATAAATGGTTTTCCCTGAAAATGCATTTTTTGTAAGTTTTAATGGTAGGGAGGAGCTGCTCTCTTCTTTGGCACCTTGCCTGGGGGTTTCAATGCCCTTTGTAATCATCCACGGCCTGCTGCTTTAACATAGCAATGAATTTGGTTGGAAATACATTGGTTGCCTTTATTACTTTGCTTGAAGTTTTAAAAATACCTCTCCAAACACCACATTTTCTGCATTAATTTCAATTGCCAAAGGTTTATTGCTTGCCAATGTGCATTTGTTTGGGAGCTTCAATGAGTTTCATACTTACCAAATGCATTTACTTGAGTTCTCTTTTTTTCAAACTCCTCCAAATGCCATTATACATTTGCTGAAGTTTTTATGGTCTTTACAAAACCACAGAGGCCAAACACCCACCAATAGTGTTTGCTTGAAGGTTTCATGTCTTGGTCTATAGCCATGGTGAATTTGTTGAAAAGTTTTAATACCCCATTCAACAACCACGCAGCCCATTTCATTTTTTAAAAAGCTCAAATGGTAACCACACAGGGAGGGCTGCCATTGCTATTTACTTATGTTTGCACAGCAAGGAGGATATTGCCACACACTAATTTGCATTTGGTGTTGGAGGTTTTGTTTTTAATTTATTGCCTTCATTCATAGCTCATGACAGGGAGGACTGACAAAGATTGTGAAGTTTGGCTTACACCTGCCAATGGCATTTTGCTTGGAAGATTCATTATTGCCTCTTTCTCATTTATTGAAACTTCATCACTGCCCTTTGCATTTGTTTGAAAGTTTCAATTGCTGCCCCTTTGCATTTGTTTGAAAGTTTCAGCTACTGCCCCTTTTACCACCACGTGAGCATGCTTTGGCTGGCATTCTATTTGCCTAATCTGCATTGCATGAAGTTTTAAAATAAAATTTCACTCCCAGACATCACACACAAGGAGAATGCTTGGAAGGTTGTGGAATTTGGCTTTACACCAATCAAAACCATTTGTTTTAGATCTATCACACTCTCCTTTTTTTGAACAATTTAAAATCCCCTGGAAAAACTACCATGGACAACTCATTTACCAATGAAGAACCATTTAAATATTTTGAAATTCCCTCAGAGAACCAAGTCGCCAATAAAATCAATCCGCGAGCATGAGCCAGGTCGGGCCCCAAAGTGGGTCCGACTAAAAAAAATTTGTTTTCATGCAACTAACCTCTAAAATGCTTCAGGAACCTTAAACACACCTCTGGAAATGATCGACATCATTTTCGGATCATAAAATTGAATTTTACAACTTTTAGGCAATTACGCCACATTTTTCGCATTTAATCGCGAAGACGTATTTTTCAAAGTGGTCAAAACACCTTTTCTGGAGCATGCCATCCGACAGGCGTGTACTCTGATATACAAGGATGAACTCTGCCAAGCAGTTTTTCAAGACGAATCTCGAGCAAAGAGATATTAAATGGCGAAAATGACCAACTGGCTTTGTCGACACTACGAACTTGACGAAGTCAATGTTCTGGCAACACATGATGCCTTTCTTAAAATTATCAAACGACCTCCATAGACCCTCAAATTTGAAACACAGGTACCTTGAAGTACATATTAAATCTTTGAATTCTCAGTTCAACCAAAAGTCTGAATGGGTGCAAATGGTGCGCTCATGAAAACGGCTACTTTAACTGATATAGCACTGAAAGTACGGATAACTGAAACAGATGGCTCAATAAACCCTTTTGAAAACCGATCAAACGGATTGGTAGAGGCTTGAAATTTGAAACATATCTTATCGTTTATATCAACAATAGCTCGGAATAAACATTTTGATATGACATTCACTGGGGCATTTTTACACTTGTGTAAACCACACAAAATACAAACAGTTTGAGCTTGGAAAACTGAGCAAATGGATTCGTTAAGACTTGAAAATTTGCAGGCTGACTCACATTTATGCATAGAATTGAATAAATTTTGAAATCCTCCATGATGATCAACAAGGCAAAATATATAAACCCTCAAAGTAGGCTACTCAATAAAATTTGCATTTGTGCCTAAAATGCACTTTCAACTCACCCCTCAAAATGGGTACTCGATAAACTCATCCAAATTGAATTCTGAAAGTTGCACATCACTGAATAGGCCAAATGAAAGGTGTAGGACATGTTTCCCAAGCCTTACCCTTTGAAAATCAACCAGCTCCATTTTACCTTCTCTCAAACTAGGCCATTCAAACTGACTCATTTGGAAATGCAAAACAAAAATTTGAATTTGAATTGGGCCTCAAAACTTGACTCAAATTTAATGAGTCCCAACACATACAACAACACAATGATGAAAACCCCACACTCTAGAAGTAGCTCAATATATTATTTAGCAATCAGTAACAAATTACAATATAATTGCAGAGAAAGCTATTTGCAGGAGTACCACTAATTAGAGATTCAAAGGTAGCTTGATAGCCATAATACTCTTACACACAACCTCTATCTCATGCACCTCATATATAGGAGATACAATACAAGAAACCATCAAATGGTAGTACAAAACCTTGGGCTAAAACCACCCAATAAAGTATAGCTAACTTTATCTCCAATCTAGATGCCCTATGACATGTCAAAACACACATCAACATGTGTCCCTCCCTTTTACAACTCATTTATGGGTTTGATGCATTTTTTGTTTCCTATTTCAGGAGTCCAAACATTTGGAGGCCATAACTTGAGAACCGTGTGTCTGATTGAGGAACCGTTTAAAGCACAAAAACCTCATGAAATACTCTATCACCTTGCAAACCTCTACATTGTTTACACCTACTTTCTAGGGTGTTTTTGAGGGTCTAAACCTTTCATCACACTCCTACAGAATGAAAATTTTAATATCTTCAAAACTAGTAGTGATCTTATGATGAAACTTTACTGGTATGCATATCTAGCCAACCATAATCTTTGAAGAGAATTTCACACCATTTCATGTTCAAATGAAAACTTACTATAAATATTAACCTCATGTAAATGCAAGGTTGAGACACCATTTTCCTAGCACATAATAAAGATTTATTTAAATAAAAAGGCAACAAATTAATATTTTACATATTGCATTGCAAATATGACTATCTTACATATCTTAAATACATCTATCTAAAATATGTCGAGAGATATCAGTCTTTAGGTGCCTATCTATTCTCAATAACAATTTAAATATATGTGCCTGGAGATGATATTTCTCAGTGCATTTTAAATAGATGTATTTAAATTATTTAAAATATTCAACAATTGATAAAGGATCATGAGAAAGGGAAGGCTATATCACGGTTTAATGCCTTGGATGGAATTAGAATTTCACCACCATTTTCATAAGAAAGCACCTCGTCAAAAGGAAAGTAGGGGAAGAAAGACTTAAATATTTGGAAACCTGATATTTTTTATGTAGTGCATGCATTGTTGAAGGGAACTCATATATTAAAATTGAGATTAATTTTTTTGTTTAAAAGATGAAATGTCTCATTCACTATGAATTCCTATTGTATATTTGAACGAATATGATAGGCATCATGATTTACTAAACGTAATCATACTTTATTTAAATAAAAATGTGATAAATTAATACTCTACATGCCATGTTGTGAATGCTACTAGCTCAAATTTCTTCAATACATATACCGAAAATACACTGTGAGATATTGGTCTGAAGGCACCTATCTATTCTCAATAATAATTTAAATATAGGTGCCTCAATACGGATATCTCTTAGCATACATGAGATAGATGTATTTAAGATATCTAAGCTTCTTCTTCTTGTTGTTGTTGTTGTTGTTGTTGTTGTTGTTGTTGTTGTTGTTGTTGTTGTTGTTGTTGTTGTTATAGTTATTGTTATAGTTGTTCTTTCTCTTTCTATTGTTATTGCTATTTCTATTGCTATTGCTATTATTCTTATAGTTATTATTAATTGATTTATAATTTTAAATTTTATTTTTAAGGTCACTAACTCGTTTGGGTGCATTTTCTGATGAAAATTTCCAACGAACTATGGGAATTTTTTTGTTTTATCAGATCTTATGAGGTTAAATGTGTCAATTTGTTATTTTCTTTTTAAAAATTTGCCCAACGTTCATCGAAATTCCCAGGGTTATTAATTTTGTCGGAGGTACGATAGAAGTTCGTCGGAATTTCAATGAAAAAAAGAAAAGTAAAAAAGTAAAAAAAAGAAACCCTTAGGGTTAATCAAGTAAAAATTATAAAAAATCGCATGAATAATGTTTTCCGTACTTATGACGCTAGGCTTGTGAAGGTTATAGACCAATTTTTTTATAGTTCGATTTTGTTGCCTGTGAAGAAAATTCATTTCTGATAATATTAGTCAAGAACAAAATAAGGAGACAATTTCCATATTGTGGTCTAGGTTGAAAAGAAAAGGCGATGGAAAATGTTATTGTCCTTGGAAAAATTGCAAGGGCTTAAAGATGAGAAGACTTTTAATCACAACAGTTGAGAAAATTGTAGGCAACATGGTCACATTGAAGGGGGGCATGATTATCGTTCATTGGTAAGTTGTTCATTATATGTGTTTATATTGATTTTCTTTGTAAATTTTTATATCATTTTAAAAATTTATATACATAAAAAATCACTTGATGATGAGATCATGATCATGGTTTATTTATGTTGATCATTATTATATAGGTGGAGTGCCCTAGGGCACATGATACGGACTACCACGACTCAAAGAATGAGGTTTTTCAAGTGGAGGAACATGGAGGTGTGAATATCGAAGATGAATATAATAGTCTTATGGAAGAAGATTATCATGCGCCAGAAAACATAGTTGAATATGATGATACAAATACATTGATCTGTGACACATTTAGAACTAGCGTTGTTGATCATGATGATCAAGATGACATTGATGTTGTTCATGATTTAATTGTACTTGAGAAGGCATATGAGACCCTTTATGAAGGCTCCCAAACAACTCTTCTCTCTACTATATTGTTGTTGGTGAACTTGAAGGTTATGAATGATTTATCCAATGTAACAATGTCATGTATGTTAAGGTATGTCATATATGTCATCTTTTTTCATCTATTTCTATTGTTATTTCATCACTAGTAAATAAAGGGTGAAATATGTACCATTAATAGTCTTTATACTAACAAAATATTATTTTTTTTGTAGATTTATAAGTGAATTTTTTTTACCACCATCAAATATTTTTCCTCACTCATACTGAGAATTATCTACCATTATGAAAGATATTGGAATGGAGTATCAAGCAATAGATTCATGTCCCAATGATCATATTATATATCATAAACAACATGAATTTGCAATAGAATGCCCTGAATGTCATATTAGTAGATATCGAATAGATCAACTAACAAAAAAGGTTCCTTTCAAGGTTCTTCGTTATATTTCCATTATTCCATGTATGCAACAATTATTTAGGTGTGAAGGATTAGTGCAACTTATGGATTACTATGCATAGAATCAAAGTGGAGATGATCCATTCTTTGAATTCCTGCAAATGGTTCTGCATTTAGGGACATAGAAGAAAAAATGCCACACTTTAAAGAAGAACCTCATAATCTTAGGCTTTAATTGGAAGTGGATGTTGTCAATCCATTAGGAGAGCTGAGATCTATTACTTAGTGTGGCTCATTTTTGTTATCAACAATAACATTCCTCCATAGATGTCAATAAAGAGGGAGCACATAATGTTGGCAATGATTGTTCCAGGTGTTGTTTTCATTTAATAGTCATGTACATTAAAGTATATATATTGCACTAAAATGGTCATAATAATTATGTAATGTTTCTGTTCATTCAACTAGGTAAGTACCAAGTTAAAGATATGAATGTATATATCAAGCCTCTTATCAACAAGTTACTAGAGTTATGGAATGGCATCACTGTGTATGATGTCTCTAGACCAATAGGACAAAGACAATTTCAATTCCATGCAATGCTTGTATGGACAATTCATGATGCCCCAGGGCTAACACATTTTTGTGGTATGTTATAAAGTTCAACTTGTGCACTTTAATAATATTTAATTTTTTAAAGTATAAATCATGCATTTTTTAAAATAATATATTCAATATATATATATATATATATATATATATATATATATATATATATATATATATATATATATATATATATATATATATATATATATATATAATTATAAAAATTAACACATTTAATCCAATTATACATGATCTTGTAGGTCTTCAAACAAAGGGAAAATTTGCATGTCTAGTTTGTGATCCAAAGATGAAATCTCTTCATTCAACAAGTTTAGGAAAGCAGGTGTTTGATGAGTATAGGCACTTCCTCCACAAAAATCATGAAAGAAGGTGTTTGATGAGTATAGGCACTTCCTCCACAAAAATCATAAGTATCAAACTATTTAAAAATATCTTTTCAATGGGAAAGAAGTGTTGGAATCCAAGAACACTGAGAGGGGGGTGAATAAGTGTTCTACCAATAAAACTAATTTTGAACTTATTGCTTATGAACTAGTTAATAGTGGATAAAATTAAAGTTCATAAACCAAATAACACACAAAGAAGAACAACCATAACACCAATATTTATGTGTGGAAAACCCTACAAAGGGAAAACCACAGTGGGGCTTCTACCCATATTAATATCTATATACTTGATCAAGGTATACAAATATTACATAGAGGGGATTGCACATACAATCAAACTCACTACCTAGAGCTCACTTCTCAAATGGAAGTCTCACTGACTTGTACATAACATTACAAGGTGATTACAAATAAAAACAAACTCATAAAGTGCATCTGACCATGCTGGATAAGTTCTGGTTCAAGCTCTATTAACCCTCCCTATGTAACTATTTGGTGATGCTCTGTTCTTCTCTATTTTGCTATTGGTTGAGGCTGTGCATGTGAAACTGTGCACTAAAGCTTCCTTTTGCTGACCAAAATGCATACCATCAATCTTTGATTACACTAGTACAAAAACAACAATATATGACTTTAAAAAACTACCAAAAATTGTAGATAAATGACTAAATTTGATCATGTGACCATGGGTAGTTTACTGTCAGTCGTAAATCAATTTGATCATGTGACTATTGGTTGTTTGGATTGATTAATTTGGTTATCGATGTGGTCATTGATTTGGTCATTCATTTAGTCATATATTTAGTCACTAATTTAGTCATATATTTAATTACTAATTTAGTCATTGATTGTTGTTATCTGGTCATTTATTTAGTCATGATAGTCACTAATTTAGTCATATATTTAGTCACTAATTTAGTCATTATTTAATCATTAATTTAGTCATTGATTGTTGTTATTTGGTCATTTATTTAGTCATGATAGTCAGTAATTTAGTCATATATTTAGTCACTAATCTAGTCATATATTTAATCATTAATTTAGTCATTGATTTTTGTTATTTGGTCATTTATTTAGTTATATTAGTGATTTATTTAGTCATTAATTTAGTTATATATTGAGTCATTTATTTAATCATTGATTATTGTTAAACGGTCATTTATTTAGTCATCATAGTCATTATTTTAGTCATATATTTACCTCCATTGGTATTATATTTAATCATTTTTATTTTTTGGTAGTATATTTAATCATTTTCTAATGGAAAAATAATATAACATTAAAATCAAACTATATCATAAAAGAAAATAAAAATATTTCATATACGAACAAGCTACATGCTAGAATTAAAAGATTGATTGCACATCATGACAAACAAGGTAATCTACAATAAAAAAATATGATGCAAATATGTATATATAAATCAAGTTATAAGATGTCAAATCTATAGTCTAAGGGTATACATGTAAATTATATAAAAATGTCAAAGTTATCTAAAAGTTTCCAACTCTTTCAAAATATTCAAAGTACTATAGAAAACAATAAGAAACATGATAAACATATTCAACTATATCATTTTTTGTAAATGTTTTAATGACCACCTTGCGAAGGTTCCCTCTTTCTCTTTCAGACGGATTACTCCATCTATTTTGTCTTCATAAGGAAGAGGTATGTTACTTGTGATAGTTAAAATGTTCACATTTGCATCTCATGTTCCTTTTACGTTTACTCCATGTAGAATAGATAGGGAGTGAATCCTTCCAATGCCAACAACAACACTATCAAATGGATCCAACAACCTAACTTTATCACCTTCATTGAATTTATCAATATGTTTCTACAAAAAGAAAAAATAACACGTTATATTAATACATATGTAATGATTACCCCTATTTGCATAATAAAACAACTATTAATTTAATAGTATGTGTGTTAAAATAACTACAAAAAGAAAATTTCAAAAAAATTGGAATGATTCTACAATTGGAAAAAAGACAACAAGCAGACCAAAGTTAAATGAATTCACTATAATAGTCATACAATTATAAGAAATATTGCAATGTCAGTAAAAGTAGTTTTTTGCACACATTTTCTTATATCATACTGCATAGTAGTTTGATTATAGATTCTATTTCATCTCATAGACTTAGTGTCAGGTTCTGAACCTATTGGGTTGGATGGAGGCATGAATCCACTTCATTTTGGCTTTTGAATCACCCGATTCCATTAAGTATTGGCTAAGATATTCACATTTTAGTGGAGGGCTATCAAAACCCTCATTAGGGTAACTCGAGAGGCATTAAAATGTAACCGGAAAAGCTTTTCATTGAAAGAGTGATGTTGAGAAAATAAAAAAGGCACCTAGTGACATTAAAGTCATCAATGAAACTAGGGCGTCGAAGAACATGAAAAGAAAGTCATCGAAGGGGTATGTTTCATAGAAATAAGAGTAAAAGGGCTGCGATAGAAATCTGAAGGATTCAACAAAAATAATTGCCTTCGAGAAATGTGGGACTCTCATGCATCGAAAGGCGGAAATCAGCAAAAAAGAACAATTAATCTGTTGGGAAATATTACACGAATCCAAACAAGTAACATCATCACAAATTCAAAATGTATTTCTTGGTGATCATTGTCGTACCATAAGTAATCAAACTACATAGATACCAGAATTGTTCAGGCGGATAAATTCATCAAGGAAAGAAGGAACTAGTGCAGTAGGGGTCACAAAATTCTTCATGGAAAGAAGGAAAAATTGTAAGTGCTTCTCAAATTTCTTGTCTTCTTTTGAATGGAACATAAAGATAGAAGCTTTGTCATCTACGAAAGATAGAACAAACAAGAACAAAGAGCCTCACCCTCCTGAAACCAAAGAAGAAAATCCAAAATGACATAAAAAGGAAGGTCGACCCTTAGACTAGGACCTAATAGACCAATTCCCTCTCTCAAGTCACTAGTCTAAAAAGATTAAGAATTATGATGAGGGATTGGAAGATAGATTTTAAAACTTAGGGGACATTTGGATAGAGGTTCAAGGGCATGAATTGTTCATTTTTAGCTATACTAAAAGGTTTGCAGTAGAATCAATGTGCAATATTTGGAAGTTGAATCTAGGGAGACTTGCCATTCCCAACGTCTTTGTGAATGTAGAGCTGATAACAACGTTGGTAGACAGGTATGACCCACAAATGCAAACCATCTGTGAATATAAAAGGAACTGCTTGTTATCGAATACTAAAGAGTACATTAAGAAATTTTTTGGTCTGGAATGGGGGCATGAGGATGAAATTGATGCCACAAAGGTGGTGGATGATTATTTAAACACATAGACAATGTATAAACAAAGGAGACGTTAGGTTCCAGAGACAACTGAGATGGGGGGGTGAATCAGTTGTCCAATAAATTCAAACCAAAAACAACTTAACCAACTTAAATGCTTAGTACCGGTAAACCAAAACTTAATACCGGTAAACAGTTTATCAACTAATTTCAGTACCGGTAAAGGTTAATGCATGAAATAGAAAGACAAAGATATCCAAAACACATAAACACCAATATTTGTACGTGGAAACCCTGTAAGGGGAAAAACCATGGTGGGAAAACTCACCCACAATCAAATGTTACTACTGAATATAGTATGTGTATACAAATGGGGTTTGCACATGCAGAAAGGCCAAGCGCCTAGAGCTAACTGCTCAATCACAAATGGGAGTCACAGTGACTACAATTGGATGATTAAATCCACTAATAATGTACTGCACAAAGTAGCATCTTCTTATACTAGATTCAGTACCGGTTTAGCTCTGATATGCCTTCTTCAAACCTTCCTTCAATCTTGAATGATATCTGCGTGTATTCCTTTGTTGATATTCGCATATACCGAAATACAATCCTTTTTCACATATATCCTTACCTATATCAATCTCACAAATGAGATCTTACATGTATACCATAACCTAAGACCAATTGAGTAGGTCGACTCACTAAAGATATTACAATAAGATCAATTACAAATGAAACAGTATTCGATACATGATGTTAGCTCAATGCATTTACAATAACAACAAAATCGTATTCATGATGTGTCATGCTGATCTGGAATAGATAAGCCTCTTGGTGCTTAACTTGGACCTATTTGCTGGTAACAACAAATATGTAATTAAAAATATGCCAATGAACAAAAATCCAAGACTAGGTGTCCAAAATGATGTCTTTGACATAATCAAGTGATTTCCATGTCATTCCAAGTTCCGGTGATTATCATATTCTGCCGGTGTACCAGATACCAATGATTGTTCATAAGTCACTTGCCTGCCGGTGAACATTGTCAATTCTCCAAAGTGCCAAAGTTTAGTAGGTGTTGACATCAATGACAAAACCATACCAAAATACCAACAATCTCCCCCTTTGGCATTGATGGCAACACAAGATGGAAAAACCATCAAAGTGCCAAAATAGAAATGTCAAATACCAAAAACCAACAATCTCAAAAAGAGATCATAACCAGAAATCAAAATTCAGATATAAATAATTTCTCCCCAAAGTAACAATCTCTCCCCCTGAGAGTGACATGAATTATTGTGTTTTTCCATATATCAATCTCTACCCCTTTGGCATCAAATGCCAAAGAAATATAAAAATTATTTTTTCAGATACAAAATACCAACCAATTCACTATACCAACTACTCCCCCTGAGAAGTAGCTTTCTCATCAAAACCAGAGTAAAGGATTTCTCTGTTAATTTTGCCAGTTGATGAAAATCATCAACTGTCTAAGTCTCTACCAGTGGGGGTATGACCCCAAGCTGATCTCTGAGATATTCATAAGTCTCCTTAGGTAAAGGCTTAGTGAAATTATCTGCAATCTGCTCTTTAGCATTCACATAAACCAGTTTTACTTATATTGCTTCAACATTCTCTTTCAGAAAATTTAATTTGATAGAAACATGTTTAGTTTTAGAATGTAATACCAGATTCTTAGATATATCAATTGATGTTGTATTATCACAATAGATAGTTATAGGTTCCTTGCATTTCACCTTTATATCATTTAACATTTGTTTAAGCCGTAATACCTATGTACAGTTTGTTGCTGCTTCAACATATTCTGATTCTGCTGTTAATAAAGATGTGCAACTTTGTTTCTTACTCAACCAAGAAATTAATCTTGTTCAAAGAAAAAATGCTCTGCTGGTGGTGCTTTTTCTATCATCCACATCTCCTACCCAATTTGCATCTGTGTATGCACATAATTCAAAGTTTTCATCTCTAGGATACCATAATCCAAGATTTGTAGTGCCTTGTAAGTACTGGAAAATCCTTTTTACTATTCATTCATGATTTTCTTTAGGATTACTCTGAAATCTTGAAACAATACATATTGCATTCATAATATCAAGTCTTGTTTGTGTTAAGTACAGTAGACCTCCTATCATAGATTTGTATCTAGTCGGATTAACAGGTGTTGATTCATCCCTTAGTGATAATTTGTCATTTGTAGTCATAGATGTGATTACTGCTTTAGAGTTTTCCATGCCAAATTTCATTAATAACTCCTTCAAGTATAGGAACTCATATTCTATGATGTCTTTGTTTCTACCAAATATTGAGATCTATTAACATAGGGTTTTTGGAATTGTTCAACTGGTTCTTTGTTGTTCTTTAGAAGTAAAATTAATGGGTTTAAATGTTAGCACTTGAAACTAGCTGAGCATTGCACTCCTTTATGAATACATTATCTTTTCTAACAAATCAAATACAAATTGTACATTGAAATAAATAACTCAAGGTAGCCAAACATTGGCTTTCAAAATGGAAAAAAAACTATCTATTCTGAATATTACAAATCTATTTTTTTTATTAGAATAAGCAATCTAAGATTACAAAGAGAAACAGCAACCAGCTGTTACAAAATTACATACAGCAGCACAATGCCACTGGAAAATGCACGGCAGCAACATAAATTCTTGTAATTTTATAATATAAAAGATAGCTTGGTCATAGACTATATTACAAATGTATGACCAAGCTACCTTTTATATTATAAAATTACAAGAATTTATGTGTAGCACCTTGTTACTCTCCTACATAATTCATATAGGAAAAGAATTGGATGTGTCCACAAATAAATTATACAAAACTAAAATTGTTTTTTCTAGACTTTGCCTGGAACTTCACTGCCTTCAGCCCATCTTTAACCATTTTGATTGTCATCCACGCATTTTTCTTGTTTAGATGGTTTAGTTCGTTCATCATCCTCCTGAGAAATATTTTTATGATTGCTTGAACTTGGTAAATCAAAAGTACTTTTTGTCTACGCTACAAAGTCTAAGAAATTTGTCTCACTATTTCTAGCTGTTGTGTGGTCAATTTCTTCAAGCCTTCTTACTGATCCAGACCCCTGCTCCATCACAAATTCTACTTCAGATCTGCAAATCTGTGACTTATGTAGGAAATAGGACCCACTACGGATAGCAATCTGGACCTTCTTCAGAATTGTGAGTTATTGACACACACAGGTTTTAGATAAAATACAAGATTGTTCATTAATATTAGACTTGCATGATAGTTACAAGATCATATAAGACGAGCTTTGATACCATCTTTTGACAAGCTGCGAGGATGAACATTTTTCAAGGTTTATTCATTATTATTACTATGTTCATATGAAAAAGTTTGATATCTTAAAAGTGAAAGATGAATTTAAAATAATCATAATTAATTTTTGATGGATAATCTAGAAACACTACCTAGTTCATTATGGAGAGCTTTGAATCACCTTTCTAATCTTTATAAAAAATCAAAATTTCAATATGTTATAGTCTTTTTTGAAAACATATAATTAATAAAAATTTATGTGCATTTTAAAAAAGTGGGTTTTCTACACTTTTCAAAATGTATACATATAATCAATGAAAAGAACTCTAGGAAACTAAAATGGATATTTTATATAATTTTTTCCCCTCCATTTTTTCCACATGAAACTTTGCTATTAGGTCTTGGAGAGTCAAGACTAAAATGTCAACTATTCCAAAATGTTAAAAGGTCTCATCTTCTTTTCAATATTTCACCTTTCATGCTAAAAAAATAATTTAATCCAAATTTGATGAAACAAAAAGAGTATATTTCAAAATTGTTAACATTCTAGTAATATAAGATTTAATTTATGTTGAACTTAATGTACATGCATTATGTGTAAGCCTTAATTGAAAGGCTAATTGAAAAACATTTATAACTTTCAAACACCTTAAAAAAATCATAATTTTTTTTACCCACTTAAGGTTATCATATTGTTAGTTTTCAATAGTTTTTTTTTTTTTTTTTCAATCTTACTAAAAATTTCATGACTAATTGTTTACTTGCAAAAAACCTACAAAACAAGAAATGGCATATTGAGACGTGTCTTTATATCAAAAAATTTAAAAAAATTTAAAAAATGTACTTTAGTTGATTGTTTCAAAAAGTATAGTAGTAGTACATGAAATTACAATTTTTTTATCAAATAATTTGTTCTTTTCAAAAAAACTAGTAGCACTAGATTCAATCTACTACAAATTCTATTGTTACATATTTTTCAATTTATGTTAATAACCTATTCTAATTTTTATATGAAATTTTTCACCTTTATTGTCTATATTTTTACTAATAAGGCAACTATAATGAAGTGGTCAATAGAGACATGAACATAAAAATCTTCAGCTATAACTTAAGCTACCAATGACCAGGGCTAGCAAGTCAACAACCAATTAAACAAAAAACAAATGAGCAAAAAGATATAAATTTTAATCTAGGGAAAACAAATTCACCCATCCATATGACTAGATAAAACTGTAGAAGTCTCAAAATGCTATATCACTATTGAAGAAAGTTTTAAACCCTTAAACAATCACTATAGAGAATATCGACATTACAAAAATATAAAATAACATCACCACAAGAGAGAAAACCCCACATTCAAAGAACTTTCTTAATTTATTGCCCTAGACAATCTAGCTGATTATAACATAACAATACCTACAAATAATTTCATAATACAACTCTAATCATAACACCTTTATTTATAGAAATTACAAATATAAAACTTAACATGAAAAGCTCACACTTCTCATAAAAACTTTTCATCTATCACTTTTTCTTGAGTTGTCTTCAACAAATAGAACACAAAAAAAAATTATTTAATAACATAACAAATAAATAAATAATCATGTTAGAAATGATAAAGATTGAGAAACTTTATTCCCAATAGTTTAGGGGTTAGATTTGTGACTTTAAAAGAGACCTACACCAAGTATGATCTGCAAATTTAATTTATTAGAGTGATGAATAATGTATCTAATGATCAAGTATATAAATATAAAAAACCATGATGATATACATTGAAATATATAAAACCATACATCAAGTATATCAAATATATGATAGTTGTAAACTAATCATTACATTAATGTCCATTTGATAAAATCTAATTCAAAGCATATAAAAAATAATAGATATAAAGTTACACATACCATCAACACATGTCATGGCAAATATCTCTACATCTATTTTTAATGGAGCTGATAATTTGTTAAACATAACGCCTGTGCCTGTGGGTGATGATTACCTGCGGATTACGGGCTTTAACTTCTCGCCAATCTTGCCCTCCTTCCTGTAGCCTAAACCATAATCCAAATGAACGATGATAGTTGAACTCCTTGAGCATTTTCAATTTCTCCAATCCCCTTAATTCGCTCAGATTGTGACACTTGTGTAGCTTAAAAACCTCGAGGTGTGGCATGGCTCCATCTTCCAATTCAGGAAACTCGTCCAGCCCAGGGAAATCTCTAATCAGCATGAACCGAAGTTTTGGAAACCCGCCCGACTTTCCAAAAGCCGCTGGTATCTCTGTGCAGCTTATGTTACTATCCAACTGCAAACTCATTAAGTTTGGCATTTTCTGGAATTCTGGATAACTATTCCAATGACATCTTTGTAACCTGAGTTCCCTAAGATCCACAAAACTGCATAAACTACTTGTCACAGCAAATTTGTGTAGCTGTAATGTTTCAAGATCTCTCATAATCTCCAGTTCCTCCGGAAACGGGCAATCAGGGAATGGAAGACAATTCTCAACAGTGAGATGGCGCATCCTTACCAACTTCCCCAAAATCCCTTCTTTTATACTTTGTAATTGCGATTCTGTGTGAAGGCATATGCTTAATTCTTGCAGCTGAAACATACTACGAACATCCTGTAACTTCAACTCTGAATCATTTCTGACAGAGAGGCGCAAGCGACGAGATCTGAGTGTCCGGAGAGACTTGAGATTTAAAATTCCATTTGGCAAAGTATTAATGAGAGGAGATTGCACTGTATTGATATGCTGAAGACATTTCAGTTTACCTATCCACACTGGTATCTGCCTTAAGCTAGAGCAAAAAGAAACATCGAGAAAGAGAAGACTCTTCAAACTTCTAACGCACCCTGGTACCTCCGTAATCCATGTGCTCGATAAGTTCAAAACTTTGAGAAGCTTCATATCTTCAACACAATCAGGCAACGTACTGATGCCATTCCTGCTCAAGTCAAGAACCCGCAGTACTTTCATATTCATTAAAATTTTGGGGGGGATGTTAACTATGCGATTGTCAGACAATGATAATGTCCGGAGAAGTTTGGGAGAAAATGCAAGGCGGCTTTTTAGCAGGACCTTATCATCTATCCATTTCTTGGGCAACAAAACCCTGCACCAATCAACACTGTTGTTCCTGGCAGGGAATTCTTTGAAGGCGTTTTCAATTTTGAAAGCACATTTGTTTTCTTTAGATATATACACCGCCAAATCAAGAAATAAATCATGAACTCTGCAATATTTTTTGACTTCAAGTTCAACTTGAATATCAGAATCATGATCTGATCCCTCCCATTCTTCTTCCACTATTTCAACTAAACAAAGATTGGCAATCTCATTTAAACATTTCCATCCAATATCCCACTGGTCTTTTCCATCTGGAATGAAACCTTCTGCTATCCAAAGATTTACCAGGTACTCGCAGTCTATTTTCTCATCCTCAGGGAAGAAAGACAGATAAGCAAAACAAGCCTTAAGATGTGCAGGCAAGCAATCATAGCTCAATTTGAGGACTTCCAAGGGTTTATTGAGAGTAGATACCTCTTTAAGCTGACTTAGTTTGGAGTCCCATTCCCTTCGGGATCTGCAGCCTGCCAGAGATGCTGCAGTTGTCTTGATGGCCAAGGGCAGGTTTCCACATTCCTTTGCAATATTGCGGGCTACATCCAGAAGGTGCTCGGGTGCTCTGTTTCCCTCATCCTCTGGAAACCCATAAATACAAAACAGTTTCCAACTGTCTTCTTCACTCAAACGTTCCATCTCATAAATTTCTGCCTTCACATTTCTGCAAACTTCTCTGTTTCTAGTTGTGATCACAAGTTTGCAGTTTTGCCCAATTGTCAAACCAAGTCTCTTTATCAAATTGCCCTCTTTGATGGGCTTCCACACATCATCCAGAACAATCACAATCTTTTTTTCTTTCAAGTGGGCATTAATCAATTCCTCTGCTCTTTGTTCAGAAACTCCTTGAATTTTATCCTTTATATTTAAGTGAGAGGCTAAGTCATTCTGCAACTTAGAAATAGAAAAGGATTGAGAAATTGAAAGCCAAATAGATTTCTCGAACCTATATTTGACCACACTGTAGACATGTTGGAGAAGATAAGTCTTCCCTAAGCCGCCCATTCCAACGACGGCTATAACAGAAACTGCAGGCCTCTCTAACAAGCTTACCAAGTGCTCAACCTTGGCCTCTATACCCACTGGATGTGAATCTATTGGCACAATACTTGATCTCTTTGAGTATGCTCTTCGTAAAGTGCTGCTTGATGCTTCTTCTCCGGACGAAACATCATTAGCAACCTTTAATTGCCATCCCTCCTCAATAAGGAGCTTAATTCTAGCTTTGATCTTACTGATTTTTCGTGAATATTTGTAACGAAAACCCATGTGATTACCAGTGAAAACAGATTGAAGTCTGCTAGTGTAGAGAGGCTGTGCAGTACATCGCTCTAATATGTCCTCTGCACGTACGGCAATGTCTCGAACATCTTGTAACCATTGCCTCACACTCTCCTTTTGTCTGCACTGTTGCTCGGCATCCTTGAGAAATCCCTTCATATATCCAAGTTTTCTCTTCAACCATTCAAAGTCTTTCTGGAAGTTTGTGACAAGGCTTATCTGTGCGGATAACTTTTGAACTGTCATCTGAAGAGTCATCTCGCAAATTTTTCCAGCTACAGCTCCTCCAACTATAGCTTCCATCTCTAATTGGTAGATAAGAATTGAGGATGCGCTTGATAAAATAGGTAGTATACACTAAACTTTTTCAATAACACAAAACCTCAAGAATAGCTAGTATACTCTCTCAGAATCAGAACTCTTACCATTCATAACAGTAAAACCTTCGCCCGCACGTAATCCCTATTTTTTTAGCAGCTTTCATGAAAAAACTTGGAAGGTACTACCTCGTAAACTTCACCAATCAAATTGAATGGGGTGATTAATGACGCCAAGCTCACTGTTAAAATTGAATAGGGCAATTAATGACATCATATGTCAAATGGGATACGGTGATATTCAATTTGACCGACGGAGTTAAGCGCGTTTTTAATATATATGTTATACGTAGGCCAATTTAGGAGAAGTAAAAAAGAACAACCATAGAAAGGAAAGTGAAGAGTCTGAACTTCATAATACAAGCACTACGGACGATTCAATTTGACCGACGGATTTGGCCGCGTTTTTAATATATATGTTATACGTGTAAGAAGAACAACCATAGAAATGAAGTTGAAGGTTCTAAACTTCATAATACAAGCACTACGGACAATTCAATTTGACTGACGGAGTTGACCGCGTTTTTAATATATATGTTATACGTGTAAAAAGAACAACCACAGAAAGGAAGGTGAAGGGTCCGAACATAATACAAGCACTACCGACAATTCAATTCTCTCTAGATGGTATGTCTGCGTCCAAATCTCTTTTTAAGGTGATAAATTAAATACTTTGACTATTTTTTAGTTCCAATTTCTTTTTTTTACTATTTTTTAGTTCCAATCTCTTTTTTAAGTGATAAATTAAATATTTTGTTTGGTAGATATAACAAACTTTCTTCACTTTTAGTTTTTTAGTGGTGGAGAATTTGTGCTCTTGTAATAGAGGTCACAAGTTGAAATTCCATAATAAGGTAGGATATGTAAGTTTTGTTTTTGGTACAGTTAGGTGTGTCCCACAAGAAGTAGGAGGTTGTCCCATATTGATCTAACCCATCTATAGACCCATCTAAAGAACCATATACAGATTGATGGCATTGTGGACTGTAAAAGCTCCTTTCCTTTCCTTTTTTTTTTTCAATGAACTTACAAAATTATAATAATAATTAGTCTAAATGTTTGGAAAGTTTGCCCTATATAAGTGGAGAACTCCTCCACTTGTTTCTACATTTCTCATGTCCATAAAAACAGTTTTTTATGGTGCAAAAAAAAAAGTCCTACTGCTGCATTAAAAAGATTCTTTTAATGGTTGTCCAACCTAGAAATGGAGCATGACAAATTAGGCTAGGTGTCGTGAAGGGGGCTTCCTAAAAAATAGAGCTAGGGCTAGGGCTTACAAATAAATTCAACACTTAAAGCAAAATCAAATTAATTAGTTGATAATAATTGAAAAAATGAAAATTATTTGCTGAAATAATTCAGAAAATGATTGTAGATAATCAGAGTTAAAGTTAGTTTTAGAGTTAATTGCTAAGTTTTAGCATAATTAAAAAAAACAAATTGATGTCTTCTTTGGAAAAAATATTTCAAATTTAATCCGAACCCTAATTAGATAATCTCTATGTTTACAATTACAATTATGTTTTAATTAGTATTTGTTTAGGGTTAGAGATAAATTAAGGTTAGGGTTAAGGCTAGAGCTAGGGTTTACAAATAAATTGGGTTCAGTTACAACTAGAAATAGGGTTAGGATTATGTTTAAATTAGAGTCTATTTTAGATTAGAGTACAATTAGATATACTATTACACTATATTAATAATACAATAATAACAATATATTATTTATCCTTATTAAACATCAAACATATATGTGAACATTATACCCTATTGAATATAGCTCCTAATTGAACCATGATTTAAACTCTTAAGGAATATCATTAGATTTACAATTACATTTGAGCTTTGTGAGTTTTCAGGTTTCATTTTATTCACTTATAGTTGTAATTAAATTATGTTTAGGTTTGGTTATGATTCTAGAGTAAAGAATCGTATTAGTGTTATGGTTAGGATTAAATAATGGTCCATTTTAAGAAAGGATGCAATTAGCCATAAATGTAAATAAATATAATAATAAAATTATAATATAAATTATACAATTATAATATAATAATATTATTATTTTATTATTTTATTACTTTATTATACAAAATTATTTAGCTATGGGATGAAATGTTTCACTCTGTATTTCTTTAGCAATATTACGTTTTAAATAATTCAACACATGAACATTTCCTTTTAAGATTTGCATCCTCTAATATATTACTCAAGATATATTCTACTATCTACATAATTATTGCACTTCTTTTTTATATACATGCTAGTAAATAATTAAATGACAGTTTAGTTTGGCCAAAACAATACCGAAAGTTTTCACGTGGCAATTGCAAACTTACAGCCTATGAACGTTCAGATGGCAGTCAATTCATAATCTTATAGCGCTACAGCAAGGAAATTGCGTGGAATGGCAGGCCAGAGAAAAGACAATCTGTACATTATCATTATTATTATTTGAAAACAGATCGCCCAATGATAATGTACAAAGCCATGTGAAAACTTTCCGTATTGTTTGGCCAGACTAGACCGCCATTTACTTATTCATGAGCTTTTGAGAAGTGCAATAATTGCTCAATAAGACTTATTCTCACCCACCAAACAATAATATATATAAATAATTCTCACTTACCAAACAATCCTGTCATATAGAACCAAAGGAGAAGATCAATAATATCAATAATAGATTCTTACTTATACTGCTTCCCATCCATGGCATCACAAGTGGCATTAACCTTCCTCCTACTCCATGCGTTCTAGTTAAATTTATAGTTTGAGTTTATCTAAAGATTAATAGGTATGGAGATTGCAATGATAAAAAGTATTTATAATGTTTACTTAATATCATTTTATGTGGTTATATTAAATACCTTCTCATTAATTCTATTTCTTTGTCAACCAGAAAAAGTTAAATTTGACTTTTATTTAGACATTTCATAACCTTAAAATTGATTATTACAATAAAATTACTAATAAATAATTAAAAATATAAATTTAATAAATAAATCATATACAATTAGAAAATAACTACCATCAATATTTATTGAATATTTTTTATTTGATAAATATTATTAACTAAAATTTCTAAGTTGTTAGAACTAATGACAATTAAAGACTTATTTATTATTCTTTAAGTATAATTACAAACTTATTTTTTAAAACAAGAAAATAAAAACTAAAAATAAAATTTCTCTCTCATTCAATCTATAGATTAGTTTTTTTTTTTTTAAATATAGAGTATCTATTTTACTCAGACAATACACTATTCAATAGTCAAATAATCAACAATAATTGTAAAAAAAGTTAATGGCTATTTTACTATTATGATTATAATGTTGTGATTAATTTGATATTAATTTCATTATATTTAGAAGCAACTAAGGTGCATGAAATTGTTTCACAGATGTCGTGCAATCCATCAAGAGAGAAAATTTTAGTGGCGAATAATCGCCAATTGGCAAATATTTTGTATTAGGCATTTGGAAAATGGCGAGGTGGTCGAATCGCACCAACTTTACAAATGTTCGGTCAAATGCATTTCAATTCGCCTTCATTTTCATTAATTATTTGTAATGATTTAAAGATTTCGCTAATAGAGTCTATGATTTCACAACGGTATATTTAATATTTTTGCTTGAATTTTTGGAAGTGTGGCTTAATGTACCAGTGTAATTCGCCAATAGCAATTGATAGTTCAAAGTGCATGAGGACCCAATTCGCTCGACACTTTCGAAAGAGTATCTTAATTCTCCCCCATATTCACAAATACCATTTATCGTTCAATGTTGTGGGAGGATTGATTTCACCAATTCTATTATAAGTCCATCCCAATGGACGATCCATAATCGCCTAGTATATTACAACATGTATGTTTTGTCAATGTTTCATTTGCCCTATGTTTCCATATGACGTGTTAGTATTAAGTGGGATTCGCCAATTTTTTTGAATACCATTTAAAATCCTCACAATATTTGCCAAATATGGATTGGTATAAGACTGTATGAAAGATCAAATTTATTTTTACACAATCTAGTCGATTAGGAGCTCTCAATTCGGATCAATAGTCAAGTTACAAATAGGAATAACCATTGCTGCATTGTCGCCTACTAGTGATCATTTTTTTGAAGTGTTATAATATTAGTCATCTCAATCTATTTTTTGGTCATTCTTATTGAGTAGGGAGACCTCAAACATCTAGATTCTAGGCCCTAGGGGCAATGAATCTTGTAATCTATTATTGCTTCTTAAACAAGTAGATATTTTTTTGCAGCCTTTATTTCATCGAAGATGTCAAACAGGAAGAAGGGTAAGACTCCTAAATATGGTGAAGGCCAGCAGAGTTCAACAAAATGCAGAACCTTAAATTCACACTTTAGCAATGTTTGTGGTAAAAAAGATGATCATGAAGGTACATCATCACAACTATCACATCCACAACTTACACCGAATATTGAAGAACGTGGTGAATGTGATATCTCAGATGACAATGAAGAAGAAGATCTGGTAGATACCTAGGGTAGTGGGGATGTGATAATTGACCTGGTTGACAATGCCATAGATGATGATGATGGACAAAAGGGGAAAAGAAGATCCAAATCAAGAACAAGTCGGGAGTGGGATATGGCGAGGCATTTTCAAATTGATTGGGTGTCAAATTATCCATTCATTGAACTAGTGGAGAATCCAAACAAAGGTGACCCTCCATTAGAATGTAGTTGGAAATATAAAAAGGAGAAGAGGTTGCAACTGAAGCTTGACACCATTGAAAAGCATATCAACAAAGTTTACAAAAAGCAAATCATAGATGGAATTGAAATATCAGTGATAAGATGGAAAACAAAGGAGAAATGTCAGCATGTTAAGTGTGCCTTAGAATATGATGTTCATTTGAAAAGGCAAGAAAAGCTCGTTGAATCTAGAGGTTCTCTCGAAGCTATTTTTGGAAAGGCAATGGCACTAGCACAACTGGGAAAAACTGTTCAGTTAAGTGTTGTTTTCCATATTTTGAACAGAGAGCGTCCTATGACAGACTACCAAGAAATTAGTACTTTATTATATTTTTTAGGCATTCCTAACTTTCCTAATAGTCATTGGTCTGTAAACAGAGGTTGGGAATGGGCAAGTTGTCTTGCTAAGGTTGAAAAACAAGATATAAAGGAAACAATTTGAGAGTCAAACTTAATTGTATTATCTTTGGATGAAGTTATGACAATAGATAATATGTCTTGGGGTAAAAGTACGGATCAATGTCGCACCTAGAGCTAATCCATGTAATCCGACTAGAAATGTTCTGGTCAAAAGGGTTTCGACCTGACCAATGTGGCAGTCACGTGGCGCCGGTGTGGCAAAGGCATTTCGACTGAACCCTTCCAGCCGGAATGGTTCTGGCTGTAAGGGTTCCAACCAAAACCCCTTTGCTATATAAGCTGCAAAAAAGGCTTTTCGCCTCATTTTGCACTAATCGACTTAGAGTTTAGCTGCTGAGGAGAAGAGGGGGAAAATAAATTAGTGTTAATATATTAATGTTTTAGTTTTTTTTCATAATTTTGTATAGTTTATTAGTTTTTTAGTTCTTAAATGCTTAACAATATATTAATTTTAAAATTTTTTAATGCTTAATAATATATTAGTTTTAAATTATTTAATGGTTTAAAATTTTGAATGGTGAAAATATTTTAATGGTTAAAATATTTTAATGCTTAATTATTTATAAATCTTGTACACATATACAATTAGATGTTAAAATGTTATCCTACGACCCCTTAGCACATACTAGGACCTCTTAAGATACTTAGGAGAACTTAGTACATCCTAGGACCTTTTAAGACATCATACAACCCCTTAGTACATCCTAGGAGTTATTAAGACATGAACGACCCCTAATACATCCTAAAACATCTCTTAACCCCTTTCAACATCCTAGCATGTATAACATAAGACCCCATACGAAACCATAAGACCCCTTATGTCTATAACAAGCCCTTATGACCTTTAATGACTCCTTAAGACCCCTTATGACACCTAATGATCCCTACTGACCCCATAGGATCATCTAGTGTCCTAAGGGGTCATATGGGGTCCTAAGGGACAACACATGTGTTTTAACATGTGTGACCCCTTAGGACCCCATATGACCCCTTTTAACATCATAGTAAGTGCAACACAACTTTTAGGACACCATATGACCCCATACGGTCATATAGTGTCATAAGGGGTCATATAGGGTCCTAAGGGGTAATACACCATACCTCTTAGCACACCATATGACCCCATAGGGTCATATAATGTCGTATGAGGTCATATGGGGTCACACATGTGTGACCCCTTAGGAGCCCATATGACCCTTTTAAAGTCCTAGTAGGCACAACATACCCCTTAGGATACCATATGACCCCATAGGGTCATATAGTGTCCTAAGGGGTTAAGGGGCCACACATGTGTGACCCCTTAGGACCCCATACTACCCCTTAGGACACCATAGGGTCATATGGTGTCCTAAGGGGTCATATGGGGTCCTAAGGGGTAATAAAGGGCCACACATGTGTTCTAACACATGTGTGATACCTTAGGACCCCATATTACCCCTTTTAAATTCCTAGAAGGTACAACTTACCTCTTAGGTCACTATATGACCCCAGTGTCCTAAGGGGTCATATGGGGTCCTAATGGGCCACACATGTGTTCTAACACATGTGCGACTCCTTAGGACCCCATATGACCCATTTTAAAGAACTAGTAGGTACAACATACCTCTTAGGACACCATACGACCGCATGGGGTCATATAGTGTTGTAGGAGGTCCTATGGGATCACACATGTGTGACCCTTTAGGACCCCATATGACCCCTTTTAAAGTCCTAGTAGGTACAACATACCCCTTAGGTCACCATATGACCTCGTGTCCTAAGGGGTCATATGGGGTCCTAAGGGGCCACACATGTGTAACCCCTTAAGACACCATAGTGTCATATGGGGTCATAAGGGGCCACACATATGTGACCCCTTAGGACACCATAGTGTCATATGGTGTCCTAAGGGGTCATATGGGGTCCTAAGGGGCCACATATGTGTTCTAACACATGTCTGGCCCCTCAGGACCCCATATGATCCCTTTTAAATTCCTAGTAGGTACACCATACCCCCTAGTATATCTTAGGAGTGATTAAGACATGAACGACCCCTTAATACATCCTAAAACATCTTTTAACCCCTTTCAGCATCCAAACATGTATAACATAAGACCTCATATGACCCGTAAGGACACCATATGACCCTTTAGGACACTATATGACCCCATAGGATCATATAGTGTCCTAAGGGGTCATATGGGATCCAAAGGGGCCATGGATGTGTTTTAACACATGTGACTCCTTAAGACCCCATATGACCACTTTTAACATCCTAGTAGGTGCAACATACCTCTTAGGACACCATATGACCTCATTGGGTCATACAATGTCCTAAGGGGTCATATGGGGTACTAAGGGGTCACACATGTGTGAGCCCATATGAGCCCATATGACCTCTTTTAAAGTCCTAGTAGGTACAACATACCTCTTAGGATACCATATGACCCCATAGGCTCATATAGTGTCGTACGGGGTCATATGGGGCCACAAATGTGTTAGAGCACATGTATGACCCCTTAGGACACCGTATGACCCCTTTTAAAGTCCTAGTAGGTACAAAATTCCCCTTAGGACACCATATGACCCCATAGGGTCATATAGTATTGTAAGTAGTCATATGGGGTCCTAAGGGGCCACACATGTATTCTAACATATGGGTGACCCTATATGACCCCTTTTAAAGTCCTTTTAGGTACAACATAAGGTCCAATGGACACCATATGACCCCTTAGGACCCCATATGACCCCTTAGGACACCATAGGGTCATATGGTGTTCTAAGGGGTCATATGGGGTCCTAAGGGACCACACATGTGTGACCCCTTAGGATCCCATATGACCCCTTTTAAATTCCTAGTAGCTACAACATACCCTTTAGGATCCCATGTGACCCCTTAGGACTTCATAGGGTCATATAGTGTCCAAAGGGGTCATATGGGGTCCTAAGGGGCCACACATACATGTTCTAACACATGTTTGACCCCTTAGGACCCCATATGACCCCTTAGGAAACCATAGGGTCATATGGTGTTCTAAGGGGTCATGCATGGGGTCTTAAGGGGCTACACATGTGTTATAACACATGTGTGACCCCTTGGGACCCATACGACCTCTTTTAAAGTCATAGTCGGTACAACATACCCCCTAGTACATAGATGACTGCTTAATACATCCCAAGAGATATTTTAACCCTTTTAGCATCTTAGCATGTATAACATAAGACCCCATAAAACACCATAAGACCCCTTAAGACCCGTTAGGACTGTAATAACCCTTTATGACCTCTAATGACCCCTTAAGACCACTTTATGACTCCTAATGACCCCTACTAATCCCATTTGACCCCAGAGGATCATATAGTGTCATAACGGGTCATATGGTTTTGTTAGGGGTCATTTGGGCTCCTCAGGGGCCACACATGTGACCTTATGACCCCATATGACCCCTAACAACACCATATGGCCCCTTAGAACACCGTATGACCTCATAGGATCATATAGTGTCCTAAGGGGTCATATGGGGTTCTAAGGACCCCAAATTACCCCTTTTAAAGTCCTAGCAGGTACAACATACCCCCTAGGACACCATATGACCCCATAGGATCATATAGCATCCTAAGGGGTCATATGGGGTCCTAAGGGGCCACACATGTGTAACCCCTTAGGACCCCATATTACCCCTTTTAAAGTTCTAGTAGGTACAACATACCCCCTAGTACATAGTAGGAGTTATAAAGACCTGAACGACCCCTTTTATTTCAATTATTAAAAAAGTACAAAAACTACAAATAATTACAAAAATATTAAAAATAAGGTTTAATAGAATCTAAATAATATTTAGTTTAATATAACATACTTAAAAAAATTGAAGCCTTCTAATATTAGATATTTATTTAATTGAGAAAAATAATTTAATATAACATACTAGAAAAAATTGGGGGGCTACTGGACATGGGACGAGAACTTGGGCAAGTACGTGGAAGATGGTTCAGCAAGCCAAGGAGCTGGAAGATTTGAAGAGTGCTTCTTCCTCTATGGTCCAACTAGAGCAAGAAGTTGTGGAGCTTCTAAAAAAATTCTTTTAGGTCTCTTTTTCTTTGTTCTGGGCTATCTCTTTGGTGTTTCTGCGATGTCCTTTTGTTTCTTTTGGTGTTCTTGTTGGCTTTTCGTCTTTGTCAGCTGTCTCATTTTTGTGTTTTTTTCTATCTAGCTGGGATTTCAATTATTTGTCTATTTTATAATTTGATGTAAAGGGTTTCGGGGCCCCTTAAAAACCTGCTTTTCACTTAATCAAAAATCATACTAGAAAACTTTTGAAGCCTTCTACCAGAATCTTTAATTTTTTTGAAAAACTTCATCACTTTATATAAAAAATGGCGCTTTTATTTATAAAAACAATTGACTTAATTCAAGAATGAATTATATTATTTCACACACCTTTATTTTCATATTTTAAAACCAAAAAAAAATCATCATTTGTATAGGTTTGAAGAGGCATGGTCGCTCAAACGATCGACTGCACCAACCTCCAAAGATCTGGCTGGGTCAGAACCCTTCCAGCTAGAATGTCCTAAGTGGCATCCTAAGTGGCAAGCACATCACCAAATTTGACAAATTTCTGAAACTTTTGACTTCTACAATAAAATTCTACAAGTAAATTCAATTTAAAAAACCAAAAATACCCTTTTGTAGAGATAGAAGTCAAGAATCTACCATATAATTTTTATGATGTTTTGATTAGATTTAATATATATTATTTAAAAAATACTACAAGTAGGTATTCTAATGTTCGATAATAGGCTCGTTTGAAAAAAAAAATATTGAATCACCTAAAAATTTTTTTTTTAAAATATTGTATCCAAAAGGGTTTTTTTTTTTTTTTGATTATCAACAATTAAATAAATAAAATGTGGTGGGAGATAAAAATTGTTAAATTTAGGTATGTTCGACTTTAAAATGTTATAACGAAGAAAATATACATCGAATTTTTTTTTTTATGCACTTTATATGTATGTCATCTATTAGGGATATCAAAATTAGAAAAAAAAAGTTGATATATAATTTTTTGGGGGTGGGAACTAAACCCCCTGATTTTCAACATTTTTCATCAATAAAAAAATTGACTTTAAAGGTAAAAAAACCATATCAATCCTTGACAAAAGTTTAAAAAATAATAGACTCAAACTTCATCAAATTATACATATTTCATCAATTTACATCATCTTCAAATTCAAAATACAAATGCCACTTTTATGGTGTTGAAATTGAACAGTTATTGTTGTGTTAACTTTTTTCTTTATAAAAGTGTGACACAAGTTTGTATTTTTACCCCTTGGGTATCTATGCATGTTTATACTATAAAGAATCATGTCCACCAATCTCATCTACTATGTGTTTCTAAATTGAAGGAAAGTGTGACAACGAAATCTGTATTTCAACTAGTTAACAATTCTTTAATTGAATATGGAGGTATGGATGACTTGACAATTGAAAAATAGTTGGTATGTGTAGGAGTAGATGGAGCTTCAGTAATGCAAGGTCATAAGAATTGTCTTTTCATAAAGCTACAAACTTCTTGTTCACCCTACATGATTGTCATTCACTACATGGCCTACATAATGAATCTAGCTTTTGAAATTGTGAGCAAGTATCATGTAGTAAAAAATGTTGAAGATTTAATTAGAGAGCTCTAATCATACTTCTGTTGAAGTCCCAAATAGTTTTTGGAATTTCAAAAGATTTCTGATCTAATAACCAATGGGAACAAGATTCTTAAGGATGTCGACACTAGATGGATCTCCTTGCATCCTCCAGTGCATTGAGTTTATGCAGAATATCGATCCTTGATTGGAGTAATGTACGAACATCACCACACAGTAGACAAAGCTCTTGACTTGCTTTGTAGGTTATGTGATATAGAGACAATCCTAACTTTATTAGGTCTTCTCCCCATTCTAGAGAAAATGAACCATCTTGTGAAAAAATCCCAAGAAAGAACTATGTATATTGTAGAATATGCTAAGCTACGTAACTTGACATGCATGACTTTTAATAATCTCTATCAATTAGAACAAACATTTATAGATGTAAAATTTGCTAACTGGCAGACATTAACAAATTTGAACAATCCTAATAATTTTTTTCAGTTTAATGCTAATGGGGAGTTATGTGTCAGTGTACGTGGATTTGAAATACCAATGCACCACCTTGCCATGATCATGAAACTAGCAAAGGGCTCTAGGAAGCAACAAGTGTCACAAGGGAAGATTTTGGCAAGATTGTTGATTCTATGACTAATAGTCTAAAGAAAATTGCCTCTTTTGTTTTGTCTGAAATTAGAATATGAATCCCTCCCAATGATTTACTTGAAGCCTTATCTATTGTGTTTGCTCAATATTCAAAACTCAACAATGGAATTGATTTTCATTAGAGGATAATGACTTTGATAAATCTTTTTTGCAAATCTATAAAAATCAATGGACAAATTATAGAAGGAATTTTAAATGAAACAATTCTTAGAGATTAATTAGCCCATTTTGCATTAACTATGAAGCATCATTTAGAAGAGTCGAAAAAAGAAGAGAACCCCTTGGAATAGAGATTAGTAACAAAGGTTTGGACAAAGATAGGTTAGAGCGCACAATTGGCTGATTCATTATCAAAGTTTCTCAAACTTGTTGATTTCTGTCAAAACATGATATTGGGTTCGGTGGAGGATGAGAGATTTTTCATTGCTCTAGGGTTCTTAAATCTAAGATAAGGAACAAACTAGACAAGAATTTAGAAAATTGCTTGCGGTTGTATACATAAAGGTATAATGTCTGAAGTTTTCCTTATGAAAGGGCACTGGGAATCTGGAAGTCCAAAACTGAAAGAAGAGGGTTGGGCAACACTTCAAACCAAAGTGGGACATCTGACAGTGACTGAATCAATGCTAGTGACACATGTACTACTAGTTTTAAGATGCAGTTAAGTGAAATAATGCATAGTGAAGAAAACATAGACAATATTCAAGGAAGCTCTCGATATGATGATTAGGATGATGAGATGATTTGGCAATTTTAAAAGATTTAGCACTAGCAATTACTAGGTATTTATTAAAATTTTGGTTTTATATTGCATAATGTATTTCATATGTCACATTACAAAATCCTAATTGTCAACGTCATTTAATATTGATATGCAATTGCATTTTTAAAATTTCTATTTACAAGTTAATAAATTAGCGTACTACTATTTTTTAGTGTTCAAGAATAAGTTTGAATTAGTAATTACTTTTTGATAATTTTGATTCAACATTCAAGTATCAAAAAAGTGTAGTGTTGCATTAGTAATTACATCATGATCATGGAGACTGTTAATTGCATTAGTATAAAAAAGTATGATTAATATTTGATATCGACCATAGCATGAGATGAATTTCCTAAATGCAACTTAGTACTTGATCTATACATAGAATCCCTTTGAATAGAGTAAGCTATTTTAATCTTCTACTTTAGAAGAAGTTGAAACCAATTCAAACTAAACAACATAGTGTAGACATATGAACCAGAAAATCCACAATTTTATTGATTCATATAAGATTCTAAATAACAACTACAGACGTTTTGTATATCATTCACCCTTGGTGAATTAGTATATCTACTTCTATTGGACTTTTGTAGTATATGGAATCACAAGTCAAGAGAAACAACATTGAAATCAATGAATTGTATTTCAAGGTTCTTTCATATATGCAGAGTCTATACATATGATCCCTTGCAAAATTTATAGCAAATAGAACTCATATAGTCATAGTATTACACTGCAAAACTTCTAATTTCTATTGTAGTCCTCTATATTTCTAGTTTTTTTCGAAGCCAAAATGAGGTCTTGAATATCCTTTTATAAAACAAGGATGCAAAAAGATTAAGGCCTTTTACAATTTTAAAATGTAGCTAACTAACTCACAAGAAAAGACAAAAAAAAAAATAGCTCTTTGACAGGAACAAACAATCCTTTATCTTCTTCTACAGGTTGTAGATTGTTGGAGAAAGCTGAAATTACAATAAAGAGTGGGAAATTGTGAAATCAAAATTTCAAATTTTCAAATTTAGAAAAAGACAAAAAGAAGAAGGGGTTAAAATTCCCCAAATCAATGTTGTTTGAGGGTATGTGCATAAAGATGGTGGTCAAAAAAGTGGACACCACCCAAAAAAAACATGGAAAAACAAGCAGGGCATATGTGGTTCTAAAATTTGAATTCACCGCATACGCGCTTAAGTTTGTTGTTCCCGAGCCTAGAGAAGGTAGCGCGTACATGTTGCTTTTAGGAAAATGAGCGCGTACGCGCTACCTCTAGGAAAATGAGCGCGTACATGCTAATTATAGGAAAATGAGCGCGTACGTGCTAATAATCCCAACATAACCGCGTATGTAGTGCCTATCAAAAAAATTTTTAAAAAAAAACAGGGTCTTATTTTCCCTTGAATAGCGCGTTTTTACTTTGTTTTTTCTTCATTTTTTCTCCTAAACCATGAACGGGGTGCTATATTTCTCCTCCAGACTATGGATCAAGGTTAGTTTTTGTTTATTTTTGTCATTCTTTCCTGTTTGGTCAATTTGTTTTACATTTTGAATTTAATTTCATTAGTTTTGATTGGGTTTTTTCATTTTTTGTTTCAAAAACTAGATTCTTATAATCCACAACAAGAACAACCAAATGCACCTCCTAAAAACCCACAAGATACACCCCCAATTCCTCCTTTTGACCGCACACCCGAAACACAGGAGCAATTAATTAATTAGTTAGGACAAAATACATCTAAAATCAATAGACTGATTGTTAAATTGAAAATATCCAAACTTGAGCATCATCAATCCCTCGCCACTAGCCTAGAAATATTAGCTAGTGGTGCCATAGCTATTTCCAAACAAATTGCGAAATGGGGAAGCTTTAGGGATAGGTGTCGTCAATTCTATGTCAATGGGCTACCATGCGAGGGAGTAAAAAATAAAAATATTAGCAAACAACAAATATGTGCCCTTTTCGTTGATCCCAAAACTGGTCAGTCATTACCTCTTAATGCAAAGAGGTTTCCCATACATTGGTGTACCAATGTGCAGATGAAGAATCTTTTTTGGCAGAGGTGGTAGATGGTCTTTGATGATCCACCTTGTAATAATTGTGAGGTGCCATTATATTTTTTGAGAAAAGTATATTGTGAGTTTGTTCTCAATGTGTGCCCAAACTATTTTGACATGAGAGAGTTCCATGGTAGAGGTGGTGGCTCTACCCAAGATAGACCTAGAGCCCATAGGCGATTACCTGCGGAGAGTCACTGCCCCCTAGCACCCAAACCCAAGGTGCATCAGGTTGTCCCAGTAGAGCTGAAAGAGTCGATAGAGATACAGACTCTTCAGGTGGCCACAACGTTGACTGGTGCCATCATCAAGCATGGGACATCATTAGCACACCCTAGATTGTATTGGATGATGAGCCATTAGGTGGTGATAGAGAGCCCATCCAGCATATTTGTGTCAGTTGCTCATGGATATGCTCGGGGATAGATGATGCAGCCGGTGCAGATGGATCCTCATCTCATATGTGCACGATTTGCAAGAGTAGATGTCTAGCCCGCACAATTGAGGATTTCGCACTGACATATGAGTTGATAGACATGGTGTTTGCCCATGAGCAACAGACACAGGTGTGTTGATTTGAATTCATAGCATTTTATTTATAAATTACCTTAAATTTTTAATTACATAAATGAATTTTCATTTATACATCAATTTAAATTGAGACAAATAATATGCATTTTAGGATGTAGCAGCGGTATCCCATACTCCTCCCCTAGTTACTATAGCTGCAACTTTGATGCTTGAGGTATAAATTTTGTAACATGTTAAAATATAATAGTACACTTTGAATTCAAAAAAATACAAGATATACTAACTATCTTTAATGCTTGGTCCAATTTTTGGTTTGTAGGTGTTGACAGGGGACCAAATGTCCCAGATTGCTGACATCACACTCTCAGCAATTGATTTTGGCCTACAAGGCTATAGAGCATCATATTTTGTACAACCCTTTTTATGTATTGTTTTGATGGAATATGCAAGTCATTTCATTTTAGATTTGTAAAATTATGTTTAATTTATTATTGGTACTAATATCTCATGTTAATTTTGTTTTTTTAGGGTACCCCCTCCATGTCTAGGGCTCGTCCTAAGAAAAATAATTCCTCGAAAACACCAAAACCTATTTCATCAATGACGAACCCTCCTCCATGTATTGGAGAAGCATCTCAGGATCCGGTACACTTTTGTTTGATATGTAAAATTAATTGTTTTTAACCAACAATACTTATCATTATATTAATTGTATTTAATATTTTAACATCTTTTGTATAGGTAATAGCAACAGTTTCTCCATCAATGGTGAGCCATCCTCACTCCATTGGAGAAGCATCTTAGGCATAGGTACGCCATTGTTCTCTATATTACAGCTTTTAAGTATTTTTGATATATTTATGTTAGTATATTGTATTAATTGTACATTTAATCTACAATAGACCCCTTCGCGATATGACCATAATGTGGATCCATTTAAGTATGTCTTCAAGAAAACTCCTAAGAGTGACAAGGAGAGGAGAGCGAAGACATTAGCTCCTAGATCAGTCGATGAGGTAATCTACATTTCAATTGCAAAGGAATTATAGTTAAATGCATAGTTATGTTGTTAATTGTGAACTATTTTCTACAAAAGAATTCTAACTTGGTTTTGAATTGTGATTTTGTAGCCATCTACAGAGCCACGTACTGCATTGAAGAGGCTTGATTTTGATGATCCACCACAAGTTTAGGATCATATAGTGTTAGTTTTGGTCATAGAATGACCAATACATGTATATATATTCTACATTTTTATTGTATATTGATTTGGACATGGCATATGCCACATTTTTGTAATACTTGTATTGACTTGGTAGACATGCCCTTATATATATATATATATATAAATATCGATATTTGATCCAATAAATGTGTACTGAGTTTATTATTTTATATTTGTTGTATTTTGTGGTTGTCCTTTAATTGATCATTTGCCTATGTAATCAACAATATGAATATAAACAACAAAAATATATGATATAAAACATTGCAATCGTGGAATATGATTTGATAAAATTTCTAAAATGTTGAATTAACCCTACAAAACTCCTTGTATTCAGTTCATTATTGTGTATTAGATGTATTTGGTGGCTGCCCTTTTATAAATTTAAATGAATATTTGTATACGTAATCAACAATATGAATATAAACAACAAAAATCGACAATATGAATATAAACAACAATATGTGTTTGGTACGAGAGCACCCTCACGCTCACAATGGTCAAATTTTGTTCGTCGTGTGCACAAACCAACATCACGAGCATGTCTGAGTTGGCAGTTTTACACTAGGCATGCCCTTGTCATGCATCCCAAAGTATCGGAACGTCAAGAGTCATGCCATACCGATGCGATCTCTCAAGTGCCCTGAGTCTAAAAAATTGTCAAAATTTCATGGACTGTTTCTTCAAATCCAGGACACATATAGTCGATCTGTTTGAACCTGTGGGGTCGGGTGAGGCTCCTCTACAATGGCCTATCTCAATTTTTGACGACTCAGAGTCATTTTCAATTGGTAGCATTTTTTTGCCTACTGCAAAACCCGTTAGTTGCATGCAATGCAAAGTTGCAAGATTGGCTAGAATTAATTTTGTTCATCATGTGCACAAACCAACAACGTGAGCACATCCAAGTGGGTAGGTTTATACTAGGCATGCCCCTTTCGTGCATCCCAAAGTGTCAGAACGTCGAGAGTCATACTGTACCGGGGCAATCTCTCAAGTGCCATGAGTCCAAAAAATTGTCAAAATTTGATGAACTATTTCTTCCAATCTAGGACACATATGGTCAATCTGTTTGAACCCATGGGGTTGTGTGAGGCTCCTCTACAATAGAATATCTCGGTTTTTGATGACTTGGAGCCATTTTCAATTGATAGCATTTTTCGCCTGCTGCAAAAACCATCAGTTGCATGCAATGCAAAGTTGTAAGATTGGCTAGAATTGATTTGGTTCATCGTGTGCACAAACTGACATCGCGAGTGTGTCTGAGTGGGCAGGTTTACGCTAGGCATGCCCCTGTCGTGCATCCGAAAGCATCAGAACGTCGAGAGTCATACCATACCGGTGCGATCTATCAAGTGCCCTGAATCTAAAAAATTGTCAAAATTTGACGGACTATTTCTTCAAATCTAGAATGCATTTGGTCAATCTGTTTGAACCCGTGGGGTCACATGAGTCTCCTCTACAATGGCCTATCTCAGTTTTTGATGACTCAGAGCCATTTTCAATTAGTAGCATTTTTTCGCCTACTGCAAAAGTTGTCAGTTGCATGCAATGCAAAGTTGCAAGATTGGCTAGAATTGATTCATTTCGTCATGTGTACAAACCGACGTCACGAGCACATCCGGGTGGGCAGTTTTATGCTAGGCATGCCCCTATCATGCATCCCAAAGCACCAGAACGTCGAGAGTCATACCCTACCGACGCAATGTAGAAGTTGCTTGACAACGTTTTTGACAACAATGACAATTTTTGCTCAAATTGTATCTAGTCTCAATCTATGATCCCTATGACCCGATAATGACTCAAATAATTCTCCATGATTATACAAGAATCAAGAATGCTCATGATTGACCAGGGACACATCACATATACTCAAAACATAGTCACAAAACATTGTCATATATTATTCAAAAATTTCCCTCTAAATATGGTCAAATCAACTCTTGGCTATTTGATTATACAAAAAAATGTCTTACAAATCATCTCATGGTATTTTATACAAAATTTGGCATTACAATATGTGCGATTCAGCTCATCGCCATTTTAATATACAAATCATCTCATGGGCTTTTATACAAAATTTGGCATTACAATATGTGCGATTCAGCTCATCGCCATTTTAATATACAAAATTTGGCATGTACATATATACAAATCACCTCATTGCCATTTAAATATACAAAATTATGCCCCTAAACATGTAAAAATTAGCTCATGGGCATTTATATATACAAAAAATGAATATAGAACAATTCGTCAATGATTTATACAAAATTCTCAAAATCATTCTACTCTGAATCATAGAATCAATCAAGTGAGCCTTTAGGATCGGCTCTAACCCGTATTGTTTCAAGTATTGCCTCGTGGTCAGATTCATGAACTTTCCATAAAATCTTGTTATGAGGTCTACCACGATACTTAATCAAATGAATATTTGTTGCAACAACAAGGTTAGAGAAATGAAGAATATGTCTGTGTGTTTCTGTAGCGTCCTAAAATTGCGACACTTGCAATTTCGACTGCATTTGGGTCTTCACGATGGTGATGCAACACGGAACCTGAATGGAGACCCTGAAACTTGTTCATGACATCAAAAATTGCATTTCTCAGCACCCTGGCCTGATCCTCCTTGCACCCTGCTGTCCCTGGAGGTGGGACCATGGCACCCAGCGCCCTGGTCCCCTAGGACCATGGTGCCCAGCGCCCTGGTCCCTGGCCCTATTTTGGGCCCGGTCTCCTATGGGACTTCGGGTCTTTTTGTTTGCAAATTGGAAAATAACATTTCCTGGTCGGCCTAAGGTTGGGAAAATCAGTCTTTTAACCCTAATTGGCAAGTATATAAACTACTTTTCCTCTCTCATTTTGGGGAGGAGGGAAAAAGGCGTGGAAACGATATTCAAACATTCAAGCATTCAAGCATTCAAGCATTCCTTCAAGCAATTGATCATTCTAAGTCTCCATTCAAGGCTAAGTGTTGCATTCAAGACAAGGATTCAACCATTGAAGAGGAGATCACATGCTACAACATACAACATACAACAAACAACAACATCTATACCTTCGCATATAAGGATACAAACATCCTTACAACAAGGTACTAGTACTTGTTTTACATTACAGTCATTTACATTTACAACATTTCTCATTTCTTGGTTAATTCCAAAACTGGGGTTTGACCTAAGGGCAAACCCCTAATCCCTAACCCCCCAATCGTCTTCGCTTTTCTGTGTGTAGGTTGCAGGTACGCGGCTGAAATTGAAGATCTGGAATCCTTGTGCTGAGACGAACAGATCCCCCTTCGTTTCGCGGATTTTTCGGAGGACCGTGTGCACGCCGGGCGCCATCGTCCTGTCAACTTTTGCTCAAATTTGCAGGACAGCGCCGTCTCGACATTTTACTGCTAATTCCAGGTCTGCAGCTTCATATCATATCCCTATCTCTATTTATAAGTGAATCTTTCTTGCTTCTACATGCATTCCTAGTTCAATCTTTCTATCTACATTCTTTACAAAAGAGGGTATCCTTGCTATCACAACCCTTGAAACTCATATAGAATCCAATCTTGCATTGCGTGGGATTGGATCTTGTGGGTTTCAACCCCTCTTTTGAATGTAAAGTCCCTCCTAAGTGAAAACCATCAACCCTAGTGACTCTCCCTTCTCTCTCCTTGGAGTTGGGGAGGGGAGAACGACTAGGGTTCGATTTTTTTGCTTTACATTTTGGTGAACCTGACGTGAACATCCTTTCTGATTATTCATAGTTAGATCTAAAAATTGGATTCCTTGATTACATTTCCATGTTGGATCTTTTGCAAATTTTAGAGGTTGATTGCATAAAAAACCCTAAAATTTTCTTTTTAGTAATTAAACTTGTGAAATGTTTAATTGTTAATGCTTGTTTCAGATCTACCCTTCTATTGCAAATTATCAATTCATATTTGTGCTTTAATTTTGAAAATTAAGTGGTTAAGTGTCAAAACCCTAATTTTTGAAACCCTCTTGATTCAACCTTTGTCCGACAATTTCACTGATCAAAACATCTCCAAATCAGCTATAACTTTGGATTCCGCAATAAAATCACAATATCTTTCATCCCTGAAAATTTGGAAAAAAGTTGTGAGGACCGTGTGCACCCCGAGCCCCATCGTCCTCGACATTTTTTCTGAAATTTTGGGAGCTAGATCTTACTGTATTTTTCTGCTAAAATCCAGAATTTTGGCTGATTTTATCAATTTTAACACCTTCAAAATTACAGTCAAAGTTGGTCTAGCGATTGCTTGGATTGAGGCTTCTAATCATTCAAAAATTGTTGAAATTGAAATTCCTATCAAAATTGTTTTTCTTACTATCCTACATCTGAAAAGTGTGTTGGCATTCATTCGAAAATTCAGTGCTTTATTCAAATTCTTGCAATTTGTGACTTTTGAAATTAAGTGCTTAATTACAACAACTTTGATTTCCGCTTTCAAAATTGAATTTTGCGTGAAATTGAGTCAACTTTCAAATTTCAAAACTTGCATTGCTTTTGGTATTCCCTCTAAAATCATAAAATTCAAAATTTCAGTTTCCCTCTCTTTTTCAAAATTCAAATTTTGCATTTTTCGACAATCTTGGTAGGGTTCAATTTCGAGATTGCAACTTTAATTTGGCCTATCTACAGATCGTAAAATCACTCAATTTTTTTAGGTTAGCTGTAAAATCATCATAACTTTCATCCCTGCAAATTTCGAAAAAAGTTGCGAGGACCATGTGCACCTCGAGCACCACGGTCCCGGACATTTTTTTCGAAATTTCGGGAGATTGTCCTGATTGTATTTAACAGCTTAAATCTGGAAGATTGGCTGGTTTTACTGAAATTTGCTACCTCTAAAATTCAAAATCTTCTCTCTCTCTTTAGTGCATGAGTTTTACAACAATAAGCCCTACTTACACTATTCCCATTAGACGAAGCCTTAGAATTAAGTCCTTCCAAGGTTTAATTACTGAGGAGATGGAACCTAATTTGAATGGTCTTTTTAACGAGGACATGGGTAATTCCTCTAATCCTCTTAATGATGAAGAAGCTCTCCATGAGGTTTCTGTAGAACAACTTTCAAAATTGGATAACCAATTTGATGATTTTCGACAATGGATGTCTCAAGAATACCCTGATAGTCAAGCTCTTCCTTTAATTGAGGGTCTAAAACGTATGCTTCAAAATGATAAGAATGGAATTGATATTTTGCGTGGTATTGCACACATTGTGGATTCAAATGTGATGCCTATGAAAAGTTGTGCCGAAACCTTAGGTTATACACAACCTCCTACTCAAGACAATCATTCTATTCCTTTGACAACTCCTATTGCTAGTATACCTACTTTTACATCAAACATAATGACTACTTCAATACAAGAAATTCCTCCTATGATCACTAATCATGGGGGCAATCCTTCTTCTTCAATCAACCCTCTTCCTTCATTCAATCCAACTTCTTCATTCATTCCTTCAGTGAGTGTTCCTCTTATATCTCCACAAATGAACATGACGCAAGGGGGCAATTCATTTTCCATTCCTCCTTGTAGTGTTCCTCCTGTCCAATCATCTCCTATGACTAACTATCATAGTGTCCCACCACCTTACTCTCTACCTTCTTTCAATAACATAACACCTCCATCACAATCTAACACGTCTAATATGAACTCTTCGACTGACGCGACCATTAACAATCTTGCACAAACTATCTCTTCTTTACAGCAACAAATTGCCTCTATGAATCAATCTAAGTTTAGTGTGCCCACATTTGATGTTGCGAGTCCACTTTCTTTTGACATTGTTCGAGCTATTCCCCCTAAACATGTTGAAATTCCGCATTTGGAGCTTTATAATGGTAAGGGTGATCCTCTAACACATGTTAAGACATTTCAAACAATATGTACCGATTTTGCTTATGACCAAAGGTTGCTTGCAAAACTGTTTACTAGAACATTAAGAGACAAAGCCCTACAATGGTATTGCTCGTTGCCTTCCTATTCTATTACTTCTTTTGAACAACTTGCAAATGCTTTCATTCAACAATTTCAAAACAATATAAGTCCTAAAGTTACTTTGATTGATTTAATGCATTGTAAACAAGGTGTTAAAGAAAAAGTGACTGATTTCATTGGTAGATATAAGCATTTGTATGCTCAAATTTCCTTTCCAGTGCCTGACAATGATATTCAAAGAATCTTTATTTCTAATTTACAAAAAGACATTAGAGAAAAACTCCTGTTTTCTGAGTTTACTTCTTTCCAACAGTTGTGCGCAACTCTTCACAATTATCAACTGACTGTGAGTCAAATGGAACAAGCAAATCCTATGGCTCCGAGTGATAAGGGTGATAGTAGTCAACAACCATTTGGGAAGTTTAAACTGAACAGAGAGTCCATTAAATTCAATGAAAACATCATCAACAACAATGTGAATGCAGCATCAGGTGCGCCTCCTATTTCTAAGTTTTTCAAGAAAGAAAGAAAGTTTACTCCTTTGAATGAATCATTGCATAGTATTATGAATAAGTTATTGGAACAAAATGTGCTTACTCTTCCTCCTATAAGGCAAATTGATCCTGCAAAGATTACTTCACCCTATTTTGATAACAAATCTTTTTGTCAATTTCATCGTCAACCTGGGCATGATACTGAAAAATGTTTTGCTTTAAAGGGTAAAATTCAAGATTTGATTGATAATAATACTATCTCTTTTTCTGGAGTGAATGATAAAGGCAATACATCTGTAGCTCCTCCTAACTAGAATCTTCAGATTTTTACTGATCCATTGCCTTCTCATACCTCTAATGCTATTGATACTACTGATTCCTTTGTCTCACCTAATGATCTTGTGTCTATGACTCCGAATGTGATTAAATTTGTGGAGCAGCAGAAAATCCCTAAAGAACTTTCCATCACCTTTGATTCTAGTGAAACTATCAGGGCACCTGATGGTCCTTTATATATAGTTGCAAAAGTCAAGAATACACCTTGCCGTGAAGTGTTTATTGATCCTTCTTGTATGGTTAATATCATTACTGAAGAATTTCTTTTTACTTTGCAATTGAATCAAGTGATCTATGACAAAACAAATGTGGTTGTGAAATTATTTGATGCATTTTCTTCTCTTGCAATTGGTTCTATTACATTACCTATTGAGGTCCATAACAAATCCCTTGATGTGAACTTTGCTATTATTCCTTCATCTGAACAATTTCGTGTGAAGCTAGGCTATCCTTGGCTATCTTCCATGAAAGCTATTGCTTCTCCTATTCATAAGTGTTTGAAATTTCCCCATAATGGTGAAGTTGTTACTGTCAATCATAGTCTCTTTAAACCAGCTGAAAGAACTTCTAGTGTTCCTATTGATTATTTTTGGCCTAAACAATTCCAATCTCTTACTCCGCGAAGTGATCATCTTTTCAAATCTTATCAAAAAGTGGAAAAAAGATATGATCCTATCTCTAAGTGAACCTAGAACACCCAAACTTGACATTCCTATCATTCTTGAGAAGGAAGTTCTTCCTTTGAAAGATAAAACTAATGTCTTTCCTCAAGAAGATTCCCAACCTATTCCTATGGATGTGACTATGCCTATATCTAATAAACCTCCTAAGAGTAGACCTATACCTCCTCGTCATGATGGACTTGGTCTCCTTCCTAAACCGAATATTCCTCCCTTGTATGGAGCAGTTCCTCCTCCTTCCTTTTATAGAGAGAAGAGACCTTCCTCTTCTCCTATTATTCAACCTAAGAGACCACAACCTAAACACCCAAGTGATAAGGATGAGAACATTCCTCCTCCTCAATCTTCTCAACTTCCTACCAAGAGTAGACGAAATCGTTCTGCACGTGAACGCCGATGAAAGCGTTGTCTTAGAGCTCAGGTAGCTGCTTCTCAAACTTTGCAATCCCCAAAAACACCTTCAACTAATATTATTCCATTTTCTCCTCAGCCGAAAATTGAGCCAAAATCTCCTAAACATAAGATGCATGATGGTCTTGATCCTGTGCGAGTTAAAGATCCTATTTTTATAAATCTTGATGATGATATAGATGAAAATGTTATTCATGATGAAAATGTTACTCCTGTTCATTCTGATAGTGAATATGAATATGTTGATGTTGATAACCATTTATCTAACGCATTTTCTAAAGCACTTATCGTAGCTCCTAGACAAGAACACCGCGGCTTGGGATATGAACATAGCCCTTGTTTGGATCTTGTGATAGCTCCATCTGCTATGTTGGATGTTCCTCCTCTAGCGTGTTTCCTACCTTCTCGAAATATTGATCAGCAAGATCGGGGGGTAGATGACGTGCTAGACTAGTTTCATTAGCATAGCAGATTCTCTCCCCCTCTCTTTTGTTACTTCTTCTATGTGTTATTCTCATTCTTCTATTTGTTGTCCTTAGTGTTGTCTACTTGAGGACGATGCAAAGCATTGAGATCTCTCGATCTCTCTCATGTTGACTCAAAAGACACATGTGTTCCCTTCTTCTAGGTGACCTTCCTTGATTGGGGAATGAAGAACAATTATGCATACATACATATGATATACATGAATTATCATACAGCATACTGACCTCGAGGAAAGCGAAGTCACCTTGTGCTTTGCGTTCTGTGTCTATTATCCTTGGGCTTATCTCACACTTGGGGGCTAAATCCTTGTGATAACATGCTCCTTTCCTTTCTCATTCTTATATGTATCACTACCTTAAAGCAATCACCCCCGGTGAGGTGTGTGTGATCGCTTTAACGTAGGGGGGCATACATCCCGTTCATATCTTTTCAAGATACTTGAAAATTTCTTGACAAATTCAGCTTTGCCTTGAAAATTTTTGATATCTTTCTTGCATGACTCATAGTGAGGGAACCTTACTACTGACAGTCATGGTTCTCCCTCGTGATCTTCCCTTTTGCTTTGTCAATCGAAGTCGTAAGATCCTTAGTCCACTGGGGGCTTGGTGTATCTTGCCTCCTTGACGTGGTGAAAGTTTTTCAATGTTGTTTCCTTGTACTTTACCGAAAGTATTGGCGTACGCTTATACTCCCGCTAAAGTGGGGGCTAAATGTAGCGTCCTAAAATTGCGACACTTGCAATTTCGATTGCATTTGGGTCTTCACGATGGCGATGCAACACAGAACCTGAATGGAGACCCCGAAACTTGTTCAAGACATCAAAAGCTGCATTTCTCAGCACCTTGGCCTGATCCTCCTTGCACCCTGCTCTCCCTGGAGGTGGGACCATGGCGCCCAGCGCCCTGGTCCCTGGCCCTATTTTGGGCCCGGTCTCCTATGGCACTTTGGGTCTTTTTGTTTGCAAATTGGAAAATAACATTTCCTGGTCGGCCTAAGCTCGGGAAAATCAGTCTTTTAACCCTAATTGGCAAGTATATAAACTACTTTTCCTCTCTCATTTTGGGGAGGAGGGAAAAAGGCGTGGAAATGATATTCAAGAATTCAAGCATTCAAGCATTCCTTCAAGCAATTGATCATTCTAAGTCTCCATTCAAGGCTAAGTGTTGCATTCAAGACAAGGATTCAACCATTGAAGAGGAGATCACATGCTACAACATACAACATACAACAAACAACAACATCTATACCTTCGCATATAAGGATACAAACATCCTTACAACAAGGTACTAGTACTTGTTTTACATTACAGTCATTTACATTTACAACATTTCTCATTTCTTGGTTAATTCCAAAACCGGGGTTTGACCTAAGGGAAAACCCCTAATCCCTAACCCCCCAATCGTCTTCGCTTTTCTGTGTGTAGGTTGCAGGTACGCGGCTGAAATTGAAGATCTGGAATCCTTGTGCTGAGACGAACAGATCCCCCTTCGTGTTGCGGATTTTTCGGAGGACCGTGTGCACGCCGGGCGCCATCGTCCCGTCAGCTTTTGCTCAAATTTGCAGGACAGCGTCGTCTTGACATTTTACTGCTAATTCCAGGTCCATAGCTTCATATCATATCCCTATCTCTATTTATAAGTGAATCTTTCTTGCTTCTACATGCATTCCTAGTTCAATCTTTCTATCTACATTCTTTACAAAAGAGGGTATCCTTGCTATCACAATGCTTGAAACTCATATAGAATCCAATCTTGCATTGCGTGGGATTGGATCTTGTGGGTTTCAACCCCTCTTTTGAATGTAAAGTCCCTCCTAAGTGAAAACCATCAACCCTAGTGACTCTCCGTTCTCTCTCCTTGGAGTTGGGGAGGGGAGAACGACTAGGGTTCGATTTTTCTGCTTTACAGTTTCAAAGTCCTCAAACAACCAAACATCCAAATTCTTGATAGGGTATCTCTGAAGCCATGTTCCTATCATGACAACAGACCCTATTGGGTACTCAATACCCTCTTCGTCAATGATTGTGGTTGTCAATTTTCTTTTTGGTTCAACACAACGACACAAATAGTAATTTGTTCCTTCTTCATTGTTCTCTTCTGCAACAACTGCATACACATGACCTGCATTTTATAAAGTGTTAATTAATACCAAAAATAATGTATGATGTACAACAAAATGAACCAAAAAGAATACTTGCAAAAAAATTAACTCAAAAAATAAACTCTTGTGTTGTCATGCCAAAAATTTTCAATTAATGTTCTTAGTGCATCAACAACAACCTTGTCTATGTGTGGTAGTCTACCCGAGAATGCCCAAAGAGAATTATTGTTAGGTTCCTCTATTTTTTCCTGCCTCTTTAATGTTTTACTTAATGTTGTTCTACTAATATTTAATGACTTACTTGTTTTTCTTATCAAACGATCTTTTTTTATTTTCTTGCTCATTATGGTTGATGTAATGACATGTCGAGTAGCATTAGAATCTTTAGTATGTGATTTTGATCCAATATCTTGATATGCATAAAATAGATTTCTCACAATAGTTCTTTCACTATTACTTTCAGACGATCTTAGGCCTAGAATTTTCATTGTCTCTCTAAAATTCAAATTTTTAATCATTTGAACAATTAATTGACATCTTGCGGTTTGATTTAAGGTTTCAAAATAGTTTTGCCATATTCTTTTAACCATTCTCCTACAAGTTAGTTCATTCATTTTATTGGGCATTGGCTTCAATATATTCTCATCAATGTCAATTAGATACTTTGGTTTCCTACGAATGATTCTAGGAGGTGTTAGCATCGGTGCATTATGTACATTCAATTCATCAAATAGAGAAGGTGTATGTTCATCATTTAATTGATTATTCAATGCGGTATCTTCTTCAATTGCATTAGGTTTGTACGGTAAATCAAATGTCTCTTCTTCAATTGCATTAGGTGCATTATGTTCGTTTGTTAAATCAAATTGAGATGTTGAGGATGACATACCTTCTTCTCCCATTGTTCTTATGTCATGTAATTTCTTCATACATTGCCTTTGTCTTTCCTTTTCAACCTCTCATTGTTCCATCTTTCCTCGCTTGTTCTTTCCCATGGTTTATATTAGTTGTCCTAAATAGAATCATATTACATATATATGTAAACAAAGTTCATAAACAAATAAATAATCATAAATATGCATCTTATCACTATTTTTTGGAATCAAACTATTAAACAATCACAATACTATTGACAAAACTAATAAGAATAACAATTCAATTTTTTGAAATCATGCAAAAACAAAAAAATCACTTACTTTTATGTATAAAACAGTGATAGAAGTGCAGACATAGTTCCAGTGGGGCCTTCAACAACCTCAAAAACTTCTTTTGAGGTCATTGACGCTCTTGGGCAACTAAAACTATGTCTATGTAACGCATACGCGCTACATTAATAATCGTGTATGCGTTGTTAGTCCATAAAATATTGGCAAGCCCAACAATTTTTTTTTCCCATTCTGCACTAATAAGTAGCGTGTATGTGCTCCTAAGCCTCAAAAATATTATCGCAGGGTAGCGAATGATGGGCTCAGTATCGCGTACGTGCTTACAAGTAATAAGTACCACGTACGTGATCCTATGCCTTAAAAAATTTATGGCAGGGCAGTGAACTAATAGGTTTAGTACCTCGTACATGCTATTGGTAGTAGAAAAAATATGAATGAAAAGGGAGGGAGGGAGAGAGAGAGAGAGGGAGAGGGGGAGAGTAAGGGGGAGGGAGAGAGGAGGGGGGGCGGAAGGGAAGGAGGGAGAGAGGGAGAGAAGAAGGAGGGGGGGAGGGAGAGAAGAGGGGGGAGGGAGGGAGGGGGAGGGGGAGGAAGAGAGAGAGAGGGAAGGATGGAGAGGGAGAGAGAGGGGGAGAGAGAGGGGGGAGGGAAAGTAGAGAGAGGGAGAGAGGTAGAGGGAGGGAGAGAGGGAGAGAAGAGGGGGGAGGGTGGGAGAGAAGAAGGGGTATGGAGGAAGGGAGAGGGAGAGTAGGGGAGAGAGAGAGAGAGAGAGAGAGAGAGAGAGAGAGAGAGAGAGAGAGAGAGAGAGAGAGAGGGGGTATGGGGGGGGGGAGAGTAGGGGGGAGTGAGAAAGGAGGGAAGAAGAGAGAGGGAGAGAGGGAGAGAGGGGGGAGGGAGGGAGAGGTAGAGGGGGAGAGGGAGAGAGACAGAGAGAGAGGGAAGGAGGGAGAGGGAGAGAGAAAGGAGGGGAGGAGGGAGAGGAAGAGAGAGAGAGAGGGAAGGAGGGAGAGGGAGAGAGAGGGAGAGATAGAGAGAGGGGGGAGGGAAGGTAGAGAGAGGGAGAGAGGTAGAGGGAGGGAGAGAGGGAGAGAAAAGGGGAGAGGGAGGGAGAGAAGAGGGAGGGACCTATAACGACACTAAATAGCACACCATAGGACCTATAATGACACCAAATAGTGTCCTAAGGGGTCATAGAACACCATATGACCCCTTAGGACACCATATGGTGTTCTAAGGGGTCATAGGACACCATATGATCTCTTAGGAAACAATATGACCTTGAATGACACCTAAGGGGTCATATGGTGGGCTAATAGGAATTATAGAAGAAGAGAAAGGGGGAGGGAGAGAAGAAGAGAAAGAGGGATGGGGTATGGAGGAAGGGAGGAGGGGAGAGAGTGAGAGAGAGGGATGGGGTATGGAGAGAGAGAGAGAGAGAGAGAGAGAGAGAGAGAGAGAGAAGAAGGAGGGGGGAGGGAGAGGAAGAGAGATCAAATCCAGGACACAATATGACCCCTAACAACATCTAAGGGGTCATGGGGTGTCCTAAGGGGTCATATGACACTATATTATCCCTTAGCACATCATAGGACCTATAATGACACCAAATAGTGTCCTAAGGAATCATAGAACACCATATGACCCTTTAGAACACCATATGGTGTTGTTATGGGTCATTGGTGTCCCGAGGGGTCATATGACATCCTATGACACCTTAGGACACCATATGGTGTTGCTATGGGTCGTATGGTGTCTTAAGGGGTCATATGTTGTCCTAAGGGGTCACAAGACACCATATGACCTCTTAGGAAACAATACGACCTCTAATGGCACCTAAGGGGTCATATGGTGGGCTAATAGAATGATATATTAAATTTAAACTTATGAATAGAGCATCATACAATATAAAATCATACAATAGAACATCAGTAGTTTAGTTTTGATATAGCTAAGTTAGACCATTGTCAGCATAAGAGAGACTCCAAGCGAACAAACAATGAGGCTTCACTAAAAAGCAAGTGTAAGAGCTTGACCTAACCCTAAGAGTATTGCCTAAGTTCTAAAACATATGATGCTATTAAATTTGTAAGGTTATACGACTGATCTCGATTATGACTATAGGAATTACACACTTGATTTCTTTCATGGGTATGTACTGTTCCAAGTCGTTTGACAAGTAATGATCATCATATACTACCACTGCCATGCATACAACAAACTTTAATTTCTTTAGGTGACAGGCATTGTGTAACAACATGGGAACTCTCGCATACCCACCACTATCATTCTCTAGGACATCATCTGTGTTACTCTCCCTCTTTCTCTTCCTACCGGTTGTTTCCTTCTGAAAAACATATTGCAAGTACTCTGACTCATCATGTTGCTTTGTTGACACTATTTTCCACATTTGCTCAGCTCATTAAAAAGACATTCGAGAAGAATATTGTTGCAGGTTTCCTTGTTTGTCACGGTAATGCACCCATGGTTCAATTTCAAACCCTATTCCTCCTATTCAATATACAAACACAAATCCATCAGTCAATTTTCTTAGGAGAGCATACATGATAAAAATCAAAGAGGAAGTTGCAGACAAGAAATAAATTCACTTACTTCTATAGAAGTGCAGACACAGTTGCAGTGGGGTATGGAGGGAGGGAGGGAGAGAAGAAGAGAAAGAGGGATGGGGTATGGAGGAAGGGAGAAGGGGAGAGAGAAAGAGAGAGAGGGATGGGGTATGGAGGAAGGGATAAGGAGAGAGAGGGAGGGATGGGGTATGGAGGAAGGGAGAAGGGGAGAGAGGGAGGGAGAGAGAGAGGGATAGGGTATGGAGGAAGGGGAGAAGGGGAGAGAGAGAGAGAGAGAGGCACCTTGTATGGCACCTTGTATGCGTTTGAGAGGGGGAGACAATACACTTATATGTGTATATATATACTTAATATATTATATATTTTAATATACATATATATATAAATATTATATGTTATATGTATATACACATATTATATATACAATATCATATTATACAATAGCGCGTACGCATTGTTTATAGTAAAAAGAGCGCGTACGCACTTCTTACACCATAACTACCCTGTACGCGCTTTTTAAACCATAAGTACCCCGTACGTGCTTTTGAATATTTAGGCTTGGAAATAGGCCTGGATGACAAAGCTACGGTTTGGAAGTTTGATTTCCCTCCATTTCTCTCATTTTTGACGTATTTTATTTTATCAACTTGGTTTATCGACTTTGTCATAACCAGGTTTACACTTCATCAAGTGGGTATTTCTAAAATTGCCACCATATTTTCACCCATATTGTGAGTTTTGTAACCATATAATTTTTTTCAATTTGAACAACAATAACATATTATTATTGAATTTCTTTTACCAGTGTCTCCATAGTTCTCACAGACATAGGTGCACCATTTTTTTAATAACTTTTGATATACTTGTCCAAATTTAAAAAGCTTTATATATTATTGTAGTGCACTTGATTTTTTACAATTTAAAAAAAAGATTTGTATTTTTCAATTTATTTAGTGCAACTTATGCTTTGCACATGAACAGGTACCTAATTTTCAGGATGTGCTCGATTGGAAAAATCATAAAAAAAAATTACTCAACAAAAAATTACAAACAAATACAAATCTTCTAGTGCTCACTCTTAACTATCTTTTTGCCAAAGGATTTGTCAAAATAATAAACCTAACTATGAATTTTTTGATGCACACGTCAGACACTATGTTATGTTTTTCAGAAAAAATCAGGGTCTTTTTTTCATGTGCAAAGGATTTGACCCCCTTAATCTTATCGAATTTTGAAAAAGTTTAGTAGTTTGGAAACTAGATTAAGAGTACTACAATATTTTTTCTTTTATTATCTTCATATATTGAGTGGATGACTTTCAAATTTTGCCTCCAAGTTCAGGTTCACCTGATTTTAGAAAAAAAGTGTCAACTTATACCCCCCTTTTTGATCACCATCTTTGTTCATTTACCCTTGAGGTCTTGGAAGGTCTTGAGATGTTATTGGTACTCTTCATCTACAATTTTTGTCATTTCCACCTCCATTCTGGTTATTCCACTGTCAAGTCTTGAGAGTGCATCCATGTATGACCCTAGCTTTTTATTTAATAGTGTGCCATCTGAAGTAATATCAGGAAACATTTGTCCTTGAAGTGTTTTGATGTCAGTTATCTATTCTGATTTAGACCTTAAGACCCTCTTTCCTTCTATCATGCTTCTTTCTTTGTCAAATAAGGTGGGCATATGGTTGGTAACCAGGAAATGAAAGCCTCTGAGTTCACTGTTGATTTTCTATGTGTACAATTTGTGAATGGTGAAGAGTTTCGTTTCTACTTCAAACTTTGTTTTGAATCTCTTTACCATAACATATAGGAAACTTGGAAGAGGCCTAGCCAATGAAATTTACAATACTGCAATCATTTTGGTCGTGTGTGATAATGAGAAATCTACAAAGCGTTGCCACTTCAAATGCTCATAAGAAAAGTTCAATAACTCTCTATGTTCATCCCATGCTGCATCAGCTTGCTCCAAAGTTTCACTGATCTTTGACTGTAACAGTGATCCTTCCATATTCATTCTTAATTTTATCTTTGTTTGCAAGGCATCTACCTTTAGGCTATCTCTCTCATTTATGAGATCAACATTTTCCAATCTAGCTTGAGCTATATCATTCCTTAGTCCAATTTCTTCGTCAGAAGTATGTTGGATCATGCCTAGAGGCTTGTAGGTAGCTCCTGCATATAGTTGCTCCTACAAGGTTGTCAGTCTTTCTCTCACAAGAGAGAGTTCCTCTTCTATTTTTATAGCCACTTTGTTGGCAAATTTTCTTACATTTAAATTTATATTTGTTGCCTCTGTAATGGAAGTGTCAGCCACTCTCTTAGCTAATAGACTTCCAAACAATTAATCAACTTCAGAACTCATACTTGGTCTCATAGTAACTCTATGAAGATACCAGGACACCAATTGATCAATATGGTCATCAAATAGTAAAATGGAAAGTACCTTTTCTCTCTGTGTTGGATCGATAGAGTCCAAGTCTATGTCATGTCTTTTTCTCAATTCATCAAAAATGATGGCAGAGGATATATCCCATCCTTCCAATAAGATTATTCCACTCCTTTTTACAATTTTCCTCCCCATTTTTGGAGTCATCGTAGTAAACTATTCATTTGATTTTTTTAGGATCTCATCTTTTAGTCTTGTCCTCTCTTCATAGCTTACTTTATCAAAATTATTACCTCTAGTCTTTTCTATCTTATCTTTCAAATTCTTGATAAAAAATTACTTGAATTCCCTTGTGTGGATGAAATCATCATCACTCATAAATTTTTTGCAAACATTTAATCTAACATCTTCACTTAAATCTCCTCCAAGCCTGAATGCATCTAGGGCTCATTCCCTCAGAGGCTCCTAAATGGTGACCCATGTTCTAGTGTCAAATCTATGAAGAGGTAGAGGTTGTTGGCATGATTGGCATAACTGATGCAGATGAAGAATGATGATTGAACTGGTAAAGGATTGTTTGTGATGACATTGTGATGAAGAAATTGAGATTGCATGATTGGATGACTTTGATCAGTTATTTGTTTTGTCATTGATGGCAACTGATGTTTACTATGTTTTATTTTGTCATCTAAATCTTTTTGGTCTACCAGAAATGCCTTACCAATATTGAAGGCAATGAACTAGGAATAGGACCTTAACTGGTAAACGAAGAAATATTTTGATTAGATTTGGCGATTGGTGATGATTGAAGTGTTGCAATGTGATTTTGTATCATTGTAATATGTATCTAAACAGAACCGCATCATGTTTTGGTTATCGAAAATCATGTTTATGATTTCTATTTTATTTTTGCTAGGGTTTAAGAACCGGTAATGATTTTTGGTTTGGCAGTGATCTACATCAAGTTCAAATGTTGGAGGTGACATGGCACAAACCGCATGAAGTGTTTCAATGATGTTTTGGCACATTTGAAGATGGAATTTCTTGGGGAACAATGAAGCACTTAGAAGAGTTTTCTAGGGCTTTGACTTTGTATCAGATTGAGATGCAGTGATCATTCAATGTTGTAATTGATTTGTAGTTTATTGTAATGATCCATGTGATGATCAATGATGATCTGTAATGAGTTGTAAAGATCTGTGATGATCTATAAGTCTTAGGGTTTTGTAAGCCACTAAGTTGTAAAATTTATTTAGGTCAGTACAATTGATGTTTGTTGACATGGTGGTTTTGAGAAGAGTGCGAAGCTGAACCAGAGTATGAGATCCACTAGAGTGTAGAAAATTTGGAGAAAGAATTGGATCTGATCAAGCAAGTAGTTAAGTGCTATACCCAGATCATTCACTATTTTTATCCTAACAGTTACAGTAGAAAAATCCCTTAACCGGGTAGGTCCTAATAGGCCTTACATTGTAAATCCCTTAACCGGGTAGCTCAACATTTGAGTGTTAAATCCTTTTGCGAGGTTGATCCTAATAGGTAAAAGCTCCTAATAGGGCTCACCATCTAAATCCCTTAACTAGGTGATGATGGGGATGGGTTCTCAAAGAGAGTCACACCTTGCTCAATAGGTAGTTGAATGATGTTTTAGTGGGCTCCTATCACTCTTCACTTGTCTATTAAAATGTCAAATACTCAAACTCTCTTGGAGTGCTCCCTATCAATTTGTGCTCAATAGTTGCTTCAAGCATGGTTGAGATTCACAAGGGTAAATCCAACCACTAAACTATCCAAACCTCCAACATGTACTTGTAGGGGTTTTAGGGGGTGTCTTATAGGTGTTTCCATTCCATTCAAGTGGTTCTTAAATTATCTTCCCATCATTTTCCCATCGTTCCCTCTTTCTCCTATTTTCTAGGCCTAGTAGCCCTAAAGCCCCAATTAGCCCTACCTTGGCAGTTTTAGGGCAATTAATCAAAAATCACTCAAAGAACCTTCCAACACCTTTGGTGATTTGAATACCCTTTTGGACAAAATTTTGGATCCACTAGGGTAGGCAGTCTGGTATGTTCATACTGGTATGGATCCCAAAAATGGCACTTTTGAGGGTTTAGGAGTTAGCAGTATTCTCCAAAAGGTTTTAATGGTTTCTGCACCCTATCACACCTCCACTTCTTAGACTCTTTCCTGCATCACACTTTCATTCCAAACACTTGGCACATTCACAATTGCTCATCCCTGCAAGAAAATAAAAAAATTTCAATCATTTTACTAACCAGGATATGATGGAGCTCGCCTAGGAAATGATAGCAAGTTGCTTCCCAACAAATTCTAGGCCATTACAAAGCATATATACACTGTACAAGGGTTCCATGAATTGAATCCCAAGGGTCATTGGACAAAACTCAAGGGATTTCAAGTTGAAACCATGACTAGGCTCTTATACCCTTGCTCAAACCGAGAGCAGTACAATAAGAGACAATTTATAAACACACCTCAAACCTGCACAAATAGAAGATATAAACACTTCCAAATCAATACAATATCATTCACTAACACTTCATGGAATCACAGTAACAAGATCAATCCATTGTATACGGACTGCTGCTACAATTACAAGATGTATGGCAAAATCTAGAAATTATTTTCAAAATCTATTCAAACTTGCTCAAGGATATTCCAACCCATGTACAATAATTCTTAGAGCATTTTATATTAAATTTTGGTCATAACCAACTCTTCATCAGTTTCCTAACCACCGATTTTCTCAAAAATGCAAGGTTGCTCAAAAAGTTGCAAAAAGTTGTCAAGCAACAATGACAACTTTTGCTCAAATGTACATTTTTGTATTTTATGCATTTCTACTCATACTAAACCTCCTAGGATGACTCCCTAAAATTAAAATGAAATTCCTAAATGCCTAACGAGTCTTTACAAGACGTTTTACATCATAAGACAAATTTATGCCATTTTAGGCTTACAAGGGCTCATAGGCCAAATTTGTGAAAACAAACAACCTCGGTGACAATCAACCTTCAAATGACTATCAAACACACATGTAGAGCTCTAAGTAGTCCATTATTCAGACACTAATCCAAATTATACATTATCACACCAAAATTTTGAAAATGCATCAACAAATTCGTTAAAAGCTAGGTGGTCCTACACCATACTCCCCCAATGAGAAAGAAGTCAAGTGACTCCTTGAGGAAACAAAGAAAGGGGAATGTCAAGCTTAGAAAAGTCTGCTTCTAGTACCCAAGTATCCTCAAATGCTGGAAGTTTTTGCCATTTGACCAAATGCTCCATATAATCGGTGTGCCTTGTCTTCTTAAGAACTCTAGAATCCTATACTTTCTCGGCTTGTGGCATGGTTGCAGGTGGTAAGGGCAGGTCTGAAAGTGCTTGAGAGACCTCTAAGACTCTTCTTCATTCCTCTAGAAGTGTGCCCTTATACTGCACCAAGTCTGCAACATTGAATATAGGAGATAAAGCCATGTCTTCGGGTAGGTCAAGTTTTTAGGCATTGTTTCCATACTTAGCCAAGACCTTACAAGGTCCAGTCCTCCTCATCTGAAGTTTACTAGGGACACCTTTCTGAAGCCTTGCTTTATTCAAATAAACCATGACCAAGTCCCCAACAACAAATTGTATATCCTTTCTCTTTTCATCTACTTTATCTTTGATCCTTTGAGAGGTGTCTAGTAGGGCTGTCCTAACCTGCTCATGAATCTCTTGCATGGATTGAGCCATGTCCATAGCATGTCCACTCTACTCTCCCATCTTCCCAACATCTCTAAGCTCCAAAAAACCTCTAGGATGAAGACCATAAACCACCTCAAAAGGGCTTTTACCTGTTAATCTATTCACAATGTCATTGTAAGCAAACTCAACTTGATGGATGATCTGATCCCAAGCTTGTCCATACTCCTTTGTCAAACATATAAGAAGGTTTCCAAGTGTTCTATTGACCACCTCTATTTGGCCATCCGTTTGGGGATGGTAGGCTGAACTAAAAGACAAGTTAGTACCCAATCTTTGCCATAAAGTCTTCAAAAAATGACCAATAAACTTTGCATCTCTGTCTGATACTATGCTGATAGGTAAGCCATGAATCCTAATGACTTCCTTGAAAAACAAGTGAGCAATATGACCAAAATCATGTGTCACCTTACATGGAATAAAATGGGCCATTTTGCTAAATCTATCTACCACAACATAGATGCTATCAAATCTTGATTTGGTCTTTGGCAAACCAACAACAAAATCCATACTTACACACTCCCATGGTGGGTTAGGGATAGGTAAAGGCTGATAGAGACCAGGATTAGAAGAAGTACCTTTGTCTCTTTGACAAACCACACATTTCTCCACATATTTTATGACATCCCTTTGCATCTTTGGCCAAAAATAGAACCTTTGGACAAGTTCCAAAGTCTTATTCAATCCAAAATGTCCACTTAGGCAACCATTATGCTTCTCTTGTATCAAATTTTCTCTCCTGGACCCACTAGGTACACAAAGTTGTCCTCCTTTAAACAAAAGACCATCTTGTAAGGTAAAATCTGCATATTCACGATGAAAATGATTCCTAGATTCTTGACAAACCTTGTAGATGGCAACAAAGTATTCATCATCTTGGTATAACCCCTTGAAACTATCCACTCCAATGCTCTTGAGCTGCACTTCTTGAGCTATTAGAAACCTTCTACTTAATGCATCAGCAACTCTATTATATTGACCTTTCTTATGTTTAATGGTGAAAGTATATGACTACAAATACTCTACTCATTTGATATGCATATGATTCAACTTTTCCTATGAATTGAGAAAGCTAAGAGCTTGATTATCACTATAAACCACAAATTCTTTAGGCAACAAATAATGCCTCCATTTCCTAAGTGATTGAACAAGTGCATATAATTCCAAATCATAAGAAGAATACCTTTTCTTAGCATCATTGAGCTTCTCACTGAAAAATTCAAGCAGTCTATTGTCTTGACTTAAGACTGCTCCAACTGCTATGTTGCTTGCATCACATTCAATGGTGAAGAGCTTGTCAAATCTTGGAATAACTAGTACTGGTTGACTAGCCACCTTTGTCTTCAAGAGATCAAATCCTCTTTGTGCTTCTTTTGTCCATTGAAACTTAGTCTTCACACCTCCTTTGATTGTGTCAAGCATAGGTGCACATATCTCACTAAACCTTCTGATGAACTTCCTATAAAATTCTACCAAGCCATGAAAACTCCTCACTTCACTTGTTGTCCTAGGTGTAGGCCAACTGATTATGGCTTCCACCTTAGAGGTATCCATCTTCAAATCAGCACTTGAGATTACAAACCTAAGATATATCAACTCTTGTTTCATGAACTCACATTTCTCCAAATTGATAGTCAGTTACTCATCACATAATTTCTTCAATACAATCTTTATATGCTTAAGATGTTCATCTTTAAACTTGCTAAAAATCAAGATGCCATCTAAATAAACAAGAACAAATTTACCAATGTAATCCTTGAGTACTTCATTCATGCGTCTCATGAATGTGCTAGGGGAATTTGTGAGTCCGAATGGCATAACTAGCCATTCATAAAGTCCTTCTGTGGACTTGAATGTTATCTTCCATTCATCTCCCTCCTTGATTCTTATTTGGTGGTAACCACTCTTGAGGTCTATCTTGGTGAAGTATTCAGCACCTCCTAAACAATCCATCAAATCTCCAATTCTTGGAATGGGAAACCTATATAGGATTGCAATCCGATTGATAGCTCTAGAATCAGTGCAAAGTCTCCAAGTACCTCCCTTCTTTGGGGCCAAAAAAGTGGGAATTATACATGGGTTGATGCTCTTCCTTATCAGACCATTATCCAAGAGTTCTTTTATTTTCTTAGCTACCTCTTTATTTTGCTCTGGTGTTATTTTTATAAGCTGCTTTATTAGGCAATGAGGCTTTGGGTATGAAGTCAATTTGGTGACTTATGGCATATTGAGCAGGCAAGGTTGCAGGTGCCTCATCACTAATAATGTCCTTAAACTGATTTATAATCTACTACACTTCATTTGGAATGCATACATTCTTATCCTTGCTTTCTTCTTTTGGTTTTACTACAAGTGCAAACCCCACACCTTCTCCTTCTTTGAGAGTGTTAATGAACTCCTTCTCACCAACCAGTAGCACATTCGGACCTTTAGATCTTCCCTCTTCTCGATCTCCTATGAACTGAATTTTATAGGTAATCCCATCTTTTTGAAAAGTATAGGCATTCTTTTCCCCATGGTGTATTTCTTTCCTCTCAAACTACCAAGGCCTACCTAGGAGTAGGTGGCAAGCATCCATTGGCAAGATGTCACATAATATTTTGTCCTTGTAGCCTCCTATAGTGAACTCCACCCAAGTTTGTTCATTCACTAGAACATGCTGCCCCTTGTTGAGACAAGTAACCCTATAAGGATCACTATGTGGAATTATTTATAGGTTGAGATTACTCACTGCTTCTTCTGACACTATGTTATCAGTGGAACCTGAATCCACCACCACTCTACATACTTTACCCATAATCTTAGATTTTATCCTAAACAAAATCTTCTTTGGCTAGGTTCCTCCTTAACCGGTTCACTCTTCTTATCATGAGATTCTCTCAAACCTCAGAATCTAGAATCACTTATGATGCCTTCATGTTTGTTTCATCTTGTTGAATATAGCTTTCTCTCCTCTCAACTCCTTGGGATGAAGAAGACTTCTCAGGACATCTATAGGCCAGGTGTCCAAGTTGGTGGCAATTGTAGCACTTCATTGTGGTGAAATTGATGAATAATGATGAACAGTAAATACCCAACAGGTACTGAGAGGGGGGGATGAATCAATATAGGCAAAAACTTCTCCAATAACTTAAACTACAAGGACTGCACTAACTAACAAATAGTACCACCGATCTAAATCAACGTACTACCGGTAAAACACAATATGACTGTAAAAGACATAAACCGATAACATCTAGATCTTCTCAAAACCTAATATCTCATCTTAACTTCACCCATATGCTTAAGCAAGTAATACATAAATAATACAATGACCATTGGATCAACTTGCATTATCGCTTAATAGAAAACACTAAAATATCACATGAAAAGGCATCACACATAACACATTGATTTTTCACATGGAAACCCAACTGGGAAAAACCATGGTGGGGATGAATACCCACAAGTTGTTCTTGAACTCTTCTAAAGTTTGCTCTATTAGGATCCTAGTCCACTTAAAGACTTTACAACAGGTTCTACTAGGAATTGATCCTGCTAAGGATCACCTGGTTAAGGGATGACCAAATACCCGGTTAGAGGTTAAAACCCTATTAAAGGTTACCTTGTAAGAGGATTTAAAGAACTCAATGATTTTGAGTCACCCTGTTAAAAGATTTACAAAAATCCTATTAAAACTACCCGGTAAAGGGATTTTCCAACTGCTAAAATGGTTAGAAGTCAATAGGTAATACACTGATTTGATAACAACACTCAATGCCAAGGTAGATCCACTTTAGTTCCTTTACTTCTACAATCACACTTTGCAGGTCTCTACTCACTTCTTTAGTCTGGCAAGAATCAAGTATCTCTTCACTCAGATACACACACGACATTTGCCAAGAACTTCAAATGAAAAACATCATCGACCTTATAGACAACAATTAGGTCGGTGGCATAAACCCTAAACCCTAAGCATCTAGGTTAACAATATAGTCAGTCCAATCCTGACCATTTAATCACATTACATAGGGGAAAATAATCTTGAACAAATCTCAAGACATTCTCCATTGTCCGTTCTTCATCACTTCTGGAAGCTGATAACCCATCACATGCTCTCCACCGTTTACTAAGATTTTGCACATTCCCAAGGTAGATAGAATCAATCTTCTCATGCAAGATCCTCAATGAAATCCTTCACGCACACAAGGATGATGTGGCAACGCGATCTAATCTTCATTTTAATGCTAACTCATCATAGGACGTCGTCGGTCAAATCGCATAGACATGGAATGCATCAACCAGAAACCCTGAAGCTGAGACTACCAACCGGTAGTCATATCAAGTGAAACCCTGATACAAACTTTGCATACACCAGTTCACTTGCCAGTTGACTTACTTCAACATACCGGTTCACACTTCATCATACTGGTTCACTTATACTGATTCATACTTTATTATACCGGTTCACACTTCAGCATATTGACATCAATGACAACATACATTATCATCATGTCATCAAACTCTGCACATATGCCAACAATCTCCCCCTTTGGCATTGATGGTAATACACAAAGATATCTCTACATCTTCTTCCATATTATAAGTCTTCAATACTGTAGATATCTTCTCTGCTTCACATCTTGTCCCACTTTGACAACAATGCCAAAGTGGAGGCACAAGCATCCATTTTCCACTATGTTGCTCCCCCTCAGGAGTAGCATCCTTCAACACATCAATCCTAAAAATATTTGACACTGCAATACTTGACTGATGTGGAGCACATACCTTTAGTGCACCTCTTGAAGGGGCAACACCCCTAATTCACCTCTTAAATAAGTAAATGTAGCCTTCGGTAGAGGCTTGGTGAATATATCTACTAACTGCTCCTTAAGGGAAACATGTTCCAATACAACCTCTTTATTCTGAACTTTCTCCCTCAAGAAATGATAGTTGAGCTTGAAGTGCTTGGTTCTAGCATGCAATACCAGATTCTTGGAAATATTAATTGCACTTGTGTTATCACAAAATATACTCACTGGTTTAGATACAGGGACTTTGAAACCACTTAATACATGCTTCATCTAGATTGTTTGAGTACAATTCATAAATGCTACTACATATTCTGCTTTTGTTGTGGACTAAGAGATACAACTCTTCTTCTTTATTATCCATGAGACTAGTCTACCACCAAGAAAGAATGCACCACCGATTGTACTCTTTTGGTCATCCACATTACCAACCCAATTAGCATCGATAAATACTTTGAGATTAGATTGCGTTGCCACGCTAGCCTTGTGTGCATGAAGGATTTCCTTGAGGATCTTGCATGAGAAGATTAATTCTATCTATCTCTGGAATGTGAGAAATCTTAGTAAACAGTGGAGAGCACGTGATGGGTTATCAGCTTCCAGAAGCAGTGAAGAATGGACGATGCAGAACGTCTTGAGATTTGTTCAAGATTATTTTACCCTATGTAATGTAATTAAATAGTTAGGATTGGACTAACTGTATTGTTAACCTAGATGCTTAGGGTTTAGGGTTTATGCCACCGACCTAATTGTTTTCTATAAGGTCGATGATGTTTTTCATTTGAAGTTGTTGGAAAATGTTGTGTATGTATCCGAGTGAAGAGATACTTGATTCTTTCCAGACCGAAGAAGTGAGTAGAGACCTGCAGAGTGTGATTGAAGAAGTAAAGGAACTAAAGTGGATCTACATTGGCATTGAGTGTTGTTATCAAATTAGTGCATTACCTGTTGACTTCTAACCATTTCAGCAGCTGGAAAATCCCTTTATCGGGTAGCTTTAATAGGATTTTTGTAAAACCTTTAACAGGGTGACTCAAAATCATTGAGTTCTTTAAATCCTCTTACAAGGTAACCTTTAATAGGGTTTTAACAATAGGACTCAGAGAATTGTTGAAAGTATCAATGTTAGAGTTGATGAAACCTCTGAGAAACCTGATGAAACTGACAGTGAGCAAGCGGTAGGTGAACTGGGGGCAACCTTCTACGAACCGATTGCAAAACAACCAAGCATAAGTAATAGTGCTCCTACACTAGTAGATGCTGTGGTAGATGAAGATGAAGATGAAGATGAGGATGAAGAGGAAAAGCAAGAGGAATTAGCTAAGATCATTCCTAGGTATGTAAAGCTACATCATGATCCAAAGAAAATCATAGGGGATAAGGATGCAGGAATACTTACAAGAAGAAAGGTCAGAGATAATTCTTGCATGATCTTTGAATTTGAGCCAAAAATATTTAAAGAAGCACACACAGATGAAGACTGGATTAAGTCTATGGAAGAGGAACTTGACCAGATAGAAAAGAATGGTACATGGTCTTTGGTACCCAGACCTAAGCACAAAAATGTTATTGGCACCAAATGGGTTTTTAGAAACAAGCTGAATGAAGATGGCTCAGTGGCAAGAAACAAAGCAAGATTGGTATGTAAGGGATATGCTCAAGAAGAAGGAGAAGACTATGGAGAAACCTTTTCTCCAGTAGCTAGACTGGAAGGAGTTTGAATGCTACTTGAATATGCAGCCTTCAAGGGATTCAAAGTGTATCAGATGGATGTAAAATCTGCATTCCTGAATGGAATACTTGAAGAAGAAGTGTATATAGAGCAACCAGATGGTTTTTCCCTATCAGAAGATAATGATATGGTGTGTAGGCTACATAAAGAGTTGTATGGATTGAAGCAAGCACCTAGAGCATGGTATGAACGTTTACACTCCCATCTTGTGAAGATTGGATTTGAAAGAACAAGTGAAGATGGAAATATCTATCTGAAGTGAGAAGGAGATCAAATTCTGATCTATGAAGTATTTGTTGATGACATAATATTTGGTGGAGATGATAAGATGAGCCATGTGTTTGCAGATGAAATAAAGAAGGAATTTGAGATGTCACTAATTGGAGAGATTAAGTTCTTCATTGGACTATAGATTCAACAAATGAAAGATGGTATCTTTATCACTTAGTCCAAGTATGTCAAAGAGGTGTTGAAGACCTTTGACATGGAAGACAGCAAACCGGTTGGTACACCGATAATGACTGGTTGTAAATTGTCAAAAGAAGATGATTCAACATTGGTGAATGAGAAGTAATACCGGTCAATGATCGGTAAATTGCACTATGTTGTACACAACAGATCGGACATTGCACATGCAATGGGCATTGTTGCACGTTTTCAGAAAAGTCCAAGAGAATCCCACTTGGTAGCAGTCAAGCAAATTCTTAGATATCTGAAGGGAACTATAGATTATGGATTGTGGTATCCATACAGTAATGATTTCAATCTCAAAGTATTTACCGATGTTGATTGGGCTAGTAATGTGGATGACTGGAAGAGCACAACTGATGGTGCATTCTTTCTCGGTGGTAGACTAGTCTCATGGATGAGCAAGAAGTAGAGTTGTATCTCTCAATCCATAACAGAAGTAGAATATGTAGCATCATTTATGAACTGTACTCAGACAATCTAGATGAAGCATGTATTAAGTGGTTTCAAAGTCCCTGTATCTGAACTAGTGAGTATATTTTGTGATAACACAAGTGCAATTAATATTTCCAAGAATCTGGTATTGCATGCTAGAACCAAGCACTTCGAGCTCAAGTATCATTTCCTGAGGGAGAAAGTTAAGAACAAAGAGGTTGTATTGGAACATGTTTCCAGTAAGGAGCAGTTAGCAGATATATTCACCAAGCGTCCATCAAAGGCTACATTTACCTATTTAAGAGGTGAATTAGGGGTGTTTCCCCTTCAAGAGGTGCACTAAAGGTATCTGCTCCACATTAGTTAGGTATTGCAGTGTTAAATATTTTCAAGATTGATGTGTTGAAGGATACTACTCCTGAGGTGGAGAAACATAGTGGAAAATGAATGCTTGTGCCTCCACTTTGGCATTGTTGTCAAAGAGGGATAATATGTGAAGCAAAGAAGATATCTACAGTATTGAAGACTTATAATATGGAAGAAGATGTAGACATATCTTTGTGTATTACCATCAGAAATAGGACCCTCTTCCTAATCCACTAGACCCTCCTCTACTAGAGTTGCTAGATCCCCTTCCTCTATAGCTGCTCTTGCTATTGGAATCCCCACTTTTCTCTACCAACTTGGATTCCTCTTGGGATCTTTGGTCTACACTTCTTCCACCATATCTACCTCTATGACCTCTGCCATGTCTTCCCCTACCTCTACCTTTGTTGCTTTGCTCTTGTTTCTTTTTACTCTTCTCTTCCACCTTGAGTGCCAATTGATAGTACTTATGTATGGTACTAGGACACAACGAACTCAACTCTTCTTGTATATTCCATCTCAAGCCATTCAAGTACCTGGCTACCTTGATGCTTTCATCTTCCACCACCTTGGATCTTAAACACAACTTCTGAAATTCCTCAGTGTACCTGCTCACATCTAGTTCTCTTTGTCTCAGGTTTTGTCTCCTCTTGTGTACTTGAATCTCATAGTCTTCAGGGATATATGCTTCTTTCACCTTGGCTAGCATTCCTTTCCAAGTGGCAATTGTGTTCTTACCCTCCATTTGTCTCTCCTATTGGATGAACTTCCACCAAGTCAAGGTTGCTCCTCTCAATCTAGATTTGGCAACCTTCACCTTTTGTGCCTCACTAATCCCATCACATTCAAATTGATTCTCCAATCCTTCAATCCATTCCATGACTACTTTTGGTTCCATTTTTCCACAAAAAAGTGGCACTCCTTCTAGGGATTTTCCTCCTAAGGCTTTGATGGCTCTAAGGAAAGGTTCTCTAGGTTGAATTGTATTTGGTTCAGGTGTGCTATCCTCTTCTACTACTTCCTTACCCTTCCCTTCATTGATTTGGATTTTTACTTTCTCAGTCCTGTCTTCAACTACGTCTAGTTTTCTCTCCAATTGTTGCAGTCTTACCCTAAGGAGTCTATTCTCTTCCTCTTGATCTTGTACCTTCTTGGATAACTTTTCATTGGTCACCAACCTAGGGCTATTTTCTCCTACTGACTTAGTCTCTGACATGAACTGGCTTCTTCCCAAATCTTAGCTTGCTCTGATACAACTTTGATGGGGAGGGGTTCTTAAAGAGAGTCACACCTTGCTCAATAGGTACTTGAATGATCTTTTAGTGGGCTCATATCACTCTTCACTTTTCCATTAACATGTCAAACACTCAAACTCTCTTAGAGTTCTCCCTATCAATTTGTGCTCAATAGTTGCTTCAAGCATGGTTGAGATTCACAAGGGTAAATCCAACCACTAAACTATCCAAACCTCCAGCATGTACTTGCAGGGGTTTTAGGGGGTTTCTTATATGTGTTTCCATTCCTTTCAAGTGGTTCTTCAATTGGCTTCCCATCATTTTTCCATCGCTCCCTCTTTCTCCTATTTTCTAGGCCTAGTAGCCCTAGAGCCCCAATTAGCCCTACCTTGCCGATTTTTGGGCAATTAATCAGAAATAACTCAAAGAACCTTCCAACACCTTTGGTGATCAGAGTACCCTTTTGGACAAACTTTTGGATCCACTAGGGTAGGTGGTCCGGTCTGTCCGTACTGGTACGGATCCCAAAAATGGCACTTTTGAGGGTTTAGGAGTTAGCAATCTTCTCCAAAAGGCTTTAATGGTTTCTACACCTTTTCACACCTCCTCCTCTTCACTTAGACTCTATCCTGCATCACACTTGTATGCCAAACACTTGGCACATTCACAACTGTTCATTCCTGCAAGCAAATACAAAATTTTCAATCATTTTCCTAACCGAGCTATGATGGAGCTCACTTAGGAAATGATAGGAAGTTGCTTCCCAACAACTTCCAGTCCATTACAAAGCATATACACACTATACAAGGGTTATTGGACAAAACTCAAGGGATTTCAAGTTGGAACCATGATTGGGCTCTTATACCCTTGCTCAGACCGAGAGCAGTACAATAAGAGACAATTTACAAACACACCTCAAACCTACAAAAATAGAAGATATAAACACTTTCAGATCAATACAATATCATTCACTAACACTTGATGGAATCATAGTAACAAGATCAATCCATTGTATACGGACTGCTGCTACAAAAATTACAAGATGTATGGCAAAATCTAGAAATTATCTTCAAAATCTATTCAAACTTGCTCAAGGATATTCCAACCCATGTACAATAATTATTCAAGCATTTTATATGCCATTTTGGTCATAACCAAATCTTCATCAGTTTCCTAACCACCAATTTGCTAAAAAATGCAAGGTTGCTCAAAAAGTTGCAAAAAGTTGTCAAGCAACAATGACAACTTTTGCTCAAATGTGCAGTTTTGTATTTTATGTATTTCTACTCATACTAATCCTCCTAGGATGACTCCCTATCATTAAAAGGACATGCCTAAATGCCTAATGAGGCTTTACAAGACCTTTTACATCCTAATGCAAATTTATGCCATTTTAGGCTTACAAGGTCTCATAGGCCAAATTTATGAAAACAAACAACCATGGTGACAATAACCCTTCAAATGACTATCAAACACACATGTGGACCTCTAAGTAGTCCATTATTCAAACACTAATACAAAATATAGACTATCACACCAGAATTTTGAAAATGCATCAACAAACTGGTTAAAAGCTAGGTGCTCTTGCACCACGTGAATCCTAATAGGGTCTTCTCCTAACAAGGCATCTTTGTAAGATTTTAACCGAGCTAGGCTCCTAACAGGGTGCATTCCGAAAGAGTTCACAATTTTTGTAGGTACCAATTCCCACCATGGTTTTTCCTATTTGGGTTTCCATGTGAAAAACATGGTGTTCATATGGTGAATGTTTTTATTTTCTGTTATGTTTTACTTTTAGTTTATGCATGTTGATGAACACTTAATGAGAAGTTCTGATAAACCAGTTTAAAAGATGGTTATTAGTGATGATCGGTAATGGTAAAGAGTTTATTACTGGTGTATGATTGATTTGGTGAAGAATTATAAGTTCAATTTTTAAGTTTGAAATTTTTTTTAATATTGATTCACCTCCCCCTCTTAGTATTAATTGGATCCTCTAAGATTAACAATTGGTATCAGACCATTGGTCCTTTGTGTGCAGAAAGTTTAACAACTTGAGGGAAAGATCCTGAAGAAAGTTGATGAAGAAGGAGGGTCCCAAGTTTACCAAGGACAACTGTTGGATATGGAAATACCGGATGAAGGTATACATTAAAGGATTGGGTGCTCAGTATTGGAATCATGTGATAAACAAGTATATTGCTCGTACTACCAGCCCCTTGACACCGGATGAGCTTAAAGAATAACAACAAAACACTCAAGCCTTTGAAGAAATTTTAAGTACTTTATTTGATTCTGAGTATATAGATATTCATGGATTAGAAATTGCATTTGAGGTATGGGACAAATTAGAATTTATTTATGGAGGAGATGAACATGTACAAAGAGAAAAAGAAGAAAGTTTAAGAGGCAAATTTAATGACACAAAAATGGTTGATGGTGATAACATCGCACAATATGGTCAAAGGATTAAAGAATTTGTAGGTGGTATTAAGAGTGATGGAGGTAAGATTGATGATGATATTGTTGTTAGTAAAATGCTTAGAACTCTCCTACCACAATATGCTATTAGAGTTTCTGCAATTCAAGAACTGAGATCTATTTCTAAAGATAAGGTCACTATTGATTCTCTTATTGGAAAGTTGACTTCATTTGAGTTAAACAACTTTGATAATAGTGTTTCAAAACTGTTTGAATCTTCTTTTAAAGCTTTTGTAACTGATACATTGTTGGCAAATGCACACTCCAATGAAACATTGTAGGTGATTGAAGGTTTTGTCATTGATGGAAACCTTACAATCCTATGTCACCGACAAGGCAATTCACTGGCACCGGCAAAGTCAGACTCTACACTGGCACACAGAACACCAACACTAGCAGTGAAAGGAAGCACACTAACACAGAAGCTGACATGAATTTTGATTGTAATTTATTTTGTATATTATTGTAAAATCATTGTAAGTCGACATGGAGAATTGTAAAATGACTCATATATAAGAGATCATTGTAGAAACAATAATAAGGAGGATGGAAGAATATAATTAGGTGAAATAAGGCAGACCTATTATGCGAATTATAGGTTAAGGATTTATGTAAGAAGAAGAGCTATAAACAAGTACTGGATCTGGCATAGTAGATGCTATTTTGAAGTAGTACAAGACATTGGATTTATATAATCTATTTTGTAAGTCAGTGAGACTTCCCATTTTGTAATTGAGCAGTGAGCTCTAGGCACTTGGCCTTCCTGCATGTGCAGGCCTCTCTCGTAGTAGTAATATTCTCTTATTGGCCAGTAAGTGAATATTGTGGGTCACAAATCCCATTGAGGTTTTTCCCACACCGGGTTTCCTTGTTAAACTATTGTGTTATGGTGTGTTTTTCATATGGTTGCTGTTGTCTCTGTTAATTTCTTTATTTCCGGTTTACCGGTATACAATACTGATATGCTTTACATGTTTTAAGTTAAGAAAATCTTTTAACCAATTAGATACTGATTCACCCCCCCCTCTTAGTATCTGTGGGAATCCTAACAATGGGTATCAGAGCCTAGTCCTCTATTTTCAAAAGCCTAACAACTTGAGGTAGATCTTGACACCGGTAGAGATGGAAAACTTGATGAAGCAATTAGAAGGATCTCTGTCAGACTATGATGTAGAAAAGTTGAAGAATATCAAACTTGAAGATGATCTAAGAGCTGCACAGGATATTATCCAAGCATTTCAAGAAAATCTTACCATTGCAAGAAACAAGAGAAGAGAACTCTGTGGAAAGATGCAAAGTGAGAATGATGAAAAAGAAACTCTTAGTGATCTGATAAGCTGAAACAAGAGAACATGACAAAAAAGAATGAGATGCAGGATATGACTATGAGATTTTGTAAGGAAATTGAAGATAGAAAGAAGAATGAAGAAGATATGATTAGAAGACTGAATGATGCTGCAAATTAAAATACAAGACTTAGTTATGAAAATGATGTATTGAAGACAAATTTGATGCATGCACAGAATGACTCAAATGAACTCATGAGACAAAAAGGTATCTTGGAAGGAGAACTAGCTGCTGCAAATCAACATAAAGAGAAATTCAAGAAAAGCTCAGAAGAACTTGGTGACTTGCTAAAAAATCAGAAACCTAATGATGATACAAATGGCCTTGGCTTTGAAGTTGGTGAAATCTCTGGTATTGCACAACAACATGATCACAACAAACCGGTAAGACAACCAAATGCTTATAAATTCAATGGAAAATGCTTTAACTGTAATAAAGATGGTCATAGAGCAAATCAATATAGATCTGAAAATTATCAGAATACTAATACACCCACCGGTCAATGTTCAAAATGCAACAAAGTTGGTCATAATTCAAAGAATTGCAGAAGGAATGTAAGATGTTATGTTTGTGGAAGATTTGGACATCTCTCTAATCAATGCAGGACACACACTGGTATAGGATATGGGAAAGCTATTCAGAAGAATAATGTGACTTGTTATGCCTATAACAGGATTGGAAATATTGCAAAATTTTGTAGAAGTAAGACATCACCGGTAAACAATAAAGGTCCAAGTTTAAAAGGTAAAGAAAAGGTTGAAGAGGTAAAGCAGGAATTCTCAAAACAATGGATCAGAAAATCAGACCAGAATGCTAATGGGAATACTCCTCCACCGGCAGAACATAGTAATTCTTCACCGGCAGGAGACTCTTCATCTAATTGAAGGAAATCCTTCTGGGGGTTTAGCAACTAAATGCAAAACATGCTATTATTCCCTTGGTTGATGGTTAGAAGTTGAAATTACTTCTATACCGGCAGATATGTTAAGTCATTACTTAACCGATAGACATTAAATGTGGTAGTTGGCAAAATATAACATTATAAATCAGTGTTTTTGGCTCCATTTTATTTCACTGAGCATTCAAACATTCAAGAGCACGAAAAATCCAAGCAAAGACATTTCGAGCAAAGAAGCAAAGCAATTCATCAATTGATCATGCCTAAGGCAGATAAAGGTATTTATATCCATGGCTTCTTCTTCTACACCTGAATTCGTAGAAAACCCTACTGTAGTCAAGGTGATTAAGTGCCCTAGGCTCATATTTCAGTTAGTTCCCGAAATAGAAAAGAAAGATGATAACATTGGTGCATTCTCTAAAATCCCTAAAGGAGTAGTTTTTGCTGAAGACCCTACAATGTATATTCATTGTCACATAGAAGATCTAGGTGATGACGAAATCAAAGAAATGTATAAAACTGTAATTTGTGATGAATCCGACAATATCAAACCTAAACACAAAATAGTTGAAACCCTAGGTTTTATTGATATTCTCAGTATTCCTGATTTTCCCAAGGAAGTTATAAGGATAGTACTAAGCAGGGTACATGGTGAATTTTTTTGGTTAGACTCAATCCACAAAATCACTAAGGAAGCAGTAAAATTTGTAATAGGGTTACCCTCCACCGGTAACAGACCTAATAAGACAAAGAAGGTCTCAAATGACCTAGTGACGAATCTAACAGGAGCAACATTCGATAAAAGATCTTTAAAGGTAAATGATGTAAAGGATGTCAATGTCAAATTCATTAGCATGATTCTAGGCTACAAAACCACACATGCAAATAGGTTAAAGTCAGTCTCTAGCCTATGCATTAAAAGTGCCTAGGATATGGTTAATGACAATGCAAAAATAGATGTGTGCGAATGGCTTAAAGATGAGCTAATTGATAATCTTGGAAAGATCAAGAAGGATAAAAAGGGGACATTTAGATTTGGAAACCTACTTGTCTATTTAATGCTACATATAATCAAACAGGTACCCGGTATTGGTGATAGAAATCTTGGTTTTGACATACTGGTAGGCAAACATTGTCTGATTTACTAAGTAACATGGGAGAAAATAGAGAAAAGAATGTAAATGAATATTTTCAAGCATTAAAGGCCTGGATGAAGAATAGAATCAGATTATCACAAGCAATTGTAAACAAATACAAGGATGAAATATTTTTTGTTTTTAAGAAGGATGAGGTTTGGATGGAAGTAGTGATCCCAAGAACAGTTTGGCCTACTGAGATGGGTTATGAAACTGATGATCACATAATTGAAACATATGCAAAAGCCCTTCTGGAAGCACCCAGAGAACCTAAAGAAGAGGTATTTGGTAGTGCAAAAACCATTGAGAAACAAATTCAATCTAAGAAAATTGTCAAAAAGGTTGAAGCAACAGTAAGAAGGGGATCCCGGTAAGCCAAAGCTATAAAAGAATATGTACTCAAGCGAACTGGTATCACTAAAGATGAGTTAGAAGCACTACAGTCTGAAACTCACCTTTTCCTGGTAGCAACTTCTTCAAAGAGTGATATGCCAACTACATTCAAAAGAGTTGTGAGGAAAAGAGAACCTTCACCGGTAGCTACACCTTTTCCTAGAAGAACCATACAAAAACAATAGGCAATAAGGCCCCCGACTAAGAAAATAACTCCAAAGAAAAAGACAACACCCAAGACGAAGACTCAACAAAATATTGCAAAAATTGATAAACTCTTAAAAGAAATAACAGAGGAAGGAAATCTTAAGAACATCAACAAATTGTATGATACATTATCATTTGATGACAAAGAGTAGGTTGAAAATAGTGTAATTCTACACTTGGACATCTACAAGAAATTTATTCTACAAGTTGTGGATGAAATACCGACAGAACTATTTAAGAGACTTGAAGGTAGAAGGCAAGCTATTGTAGAGCTTGATAAGAAAATAAAAGTTGAAAAACTACTTGTTGTATACCTAGTCAACTCTCCAAAAGACATAGATGATCTGATTTCAGAAGCTAACCGGTCAATATTCTCAACTGCACACCGACATGTAGCACTCATGGCTGGTAGAGTAAATGAGGTTACAGAGGAAACTGCTAATGCATGGGACATGTTCCTTATTGAGAAAGAAAAGTAGGAAGAGTATAGAAACCCTAAACCTGTCAAGGTATATTAGAAGGATAAAGGAAAAAGAAAGGTTGGTGGACCACCTAGTATAAAGGTAAAAGACAACTTATCCCCACCGCCTCTAGATACTCCACCAGTAGTTACAACTGAAGATCAATAGACTAATGAGAGTATGGATATACCACAAGAGGATACAAATCCTAACTCTGAGGTATTATACATAGTTGATATTGATACTCAGAAAGTCAGCATTGTGGTAGATAAGGACACAATTGGAAAGACAGATATGACTAGTGAGGCACCGGTAACAGATAACATAGAAGGTAAACTGACAGATGGTAACATAGAACAACAAGCAGAGCAACCGACTCCATCACAATAATATGTTATTATAGGATCAGTACCACCAGTAACAGTTGAGCAAAACAAACCATTTCTTAAAGAAATGGAAACACAAACTGACCTACCAGATGTCACTAGAAGCAAGGATATTGTTTCCACCAGCAAGATACAGAGTGTTGGCACTTCAACTGCAGAATTCAAATCAACTAATGTAACAGAAGTTCTTTTGGAATCCATTAAAAAGATAACAGATTGTAGTTCACAGGCATACAAAGCTATAGATGATACAATTCCAATTTTGAAGATGATAGCTCCAAAATGCAATGTAGATAATAAGGATTCTTTGAGTCAACTCGACACTTTGTCTAAGTATATTACTGACAACACTATGACAGTTGAACAAATAAATGAGGAAGCTTTCAAGGAGAGATTAGAGAAGGAAAAACAAAAATTCTTTGAGGAAGAGATGAAGAAGTGTACAAGGCAGTTTGACACACTTCTACTGGAACTATGTAGCACATTGAAGGAATTCAAAATTTTGTACAGAGACACTTGTAAGACTAACTTTTTTACAGTTGATATAGACCAAAAGATCAACAAGATACATGAGGAAATCAATCAACTAGCTGACAATTTCATTAATTCATCTGATTCACTATCAGTTTTTGAGCAGAAGATAATAGGTCTTGAGGAAGAACTATCAAAGATGGAAAAAGAAAAGGAAAGAATAAAAGAAAAGGCAAAAGACTTAAAATGGAGACTAAGTCCAAAATTGGACTATCTTGCCACATTAAGGAAAGAGATATCTAATGCCCTAATTCAAGGACAGAAAACACCGACATAGAAAATGCAACACCTCACAGGTATAATTCAGAGGATAGAGGTTGCAATAAAAGATAGCCAAAAGTTTCTTGAAGACCTTAATCTAGTTTTGACAGCCCTTTTTCAGATTGTAACCAACCGGTTATAGGGTTGAAACAAGATACTACACTCTATTGACTCCTTGACAACCTTTGTCATTGATTCCAAAGGGGGAGTAGTGGTATGAGAAAATCCAATAACTCGGGGATCATTCGCTCAGGGGGAGCATACATTTTTGGTAACTTTTTTTGGACTTCAATTTTTGGATACTTTTCTGAAATTTTCTCATGAGTGTTGCCATCAATGCCAAAGGGGGAGATTGTTGGCAAATGCACACTCCAATGAGACATTGTAGGTGATTGAAGGTTTTGTCATTGATGGTAACCTTACAATCCTATGCCATCGGCAAGGCAATTCACTGACACCAGCAAAGTCAGACTCTACACCGGCACACAGACCATCAGCACCGGCAGTGAAAGGAAGCATCCTAGCATAGAAGCCGACAGAAATTTTGATTGTAATTTATTTTGTTTATTATTGTAAAATCATTGTAAGCCAACATGGAGAATTGTAAAATGACTCATATATAAGAGATCATTGTAGAAACAATAATAAGGAGGATGGAAGAATATAATTAGGTGAATAAGGCAGACCTATTATGGGAATTATAGGTTAAGGATTTATGTAAGAAGCAGAGCTATAAACTAGTACTGGATCTCGCATAGTAGATGCTATTTTGAAGGAGTACAAGACATTGGATTTATATAATCTATTTTGTAAGTCAGTGTGACTTCCCATTTTGTAATTGAGCAGTGAGCTCTAGGCACTTTGGCCTTCCTGCATGTGCATGCCCCTCTTGTAGCAGTAATATTCTCTTATTGGCTAGTAAGTGAATATTGTGGGTCACAAATCCCACCGAGGTTTTTCCCACACCGGGTTTCCTCGTTAAACTATTGTGTTATGGTGTGTTTTTCATATGGTTGTTGTTGTCTCTATTCATTTCTTTATTTTTGGTTTACCAGTATACAATACTGATATGCTTTACATGTTTTAAGTTAAGAAAATCCATTAACCGGTTAGATACTAATTCACCCCCCCCCTCTCAATATCTGTGGGAATCCTAACATACATCTGTTAGGAAAGGAAAGGATATTTGTCATAATCATGACTGCAGGTCTAGTCATGGTGGTAGTAGAGGTGAGGATGATAATGAAGATCATTTGATGGAACTTGAGGCACTATTGGTTAAAAGATTTCTGAGAGGCACTAGTAAGTATAAAGGTAAATTACCTTTGAAGTTTTTTTCCTACAATAAGATTGGACACATTGTTGCAAATTGTCCTAACGGTGATAGAAAAGAAAAGTTCAGGAAATTTAAAGGAAAAGGACAAAAACATTGCTATGTTGCGGTGGATGAAGATGCGACTGATGAAGAATCAAAAGAAGATGAGAATGAGGAGATAGTGTTTGTTGTTGTGAAGGAAGATCTGACTGATGAAAAGACATTGGTGTCTCACATGGATAGCAGTGATGAATGGGTAATAGATAGTGGTTGCTCACACCACATGACCGGTTATAGAAACAAGTTCTTATCCCTTGAAGAATTTGATGACGATGTGGTAAGGTTTGGTAAAAAATCACCCTGCATGGTTATAGGTAAAGTGACTATTTCATTAAATGGAAAAATCAATGCAGATGATGTCTTTTGGGTTGATGGATTAAAACATAACCTTTTGAGTGTTGTTCAATTAAATGATAAGGGATATCTTCTAGACATTAAAAGTGGAGTGTGCAGGATTCTTGGAAGTAATGGAGAGTTGATTGCTACTGGAAAGAAGATAAGAGGTAATCTATTTCATCTAAATACTAATGTGAATAGTTGTTTGGTGGAAAATATTGAAGACAAATTGATATGGCACAAGAGGTTTTGTCATGTGAATTTTGACAATTTGATAAATGTTAGCAAATCAAGTATTGTGAGAGGTTTGCCCCAGCTTGTTAAACTGTATAATGTGTTACGTAAGGACTGTCAGATGGGTAAGATGACTTCTATGTCTTTTAAGAGTAAGTCTTTCTCTTCAAAAAATATTCTAGATTTGGTTCATACTGATCTTTGTGGTCCTATGAGGACTAAGAGATATTTTGGTGATAGATATTTCATGATTTTTACTAATGATTTTTCCAAAATGATGTGGGTAACTTTCTAAGAGAAAAGTTTGAGGCATTCAGTAAATTCAAAGTATTCAAAGCTTTAGTTGAGAAAAAAACCGAGAAGAATTTGAAATGTTTGAGATCTGACAGGAGAATTTACTTCTGATGAGTTTGTGAAGTTTTGTGATGAATAGGCAATCAAGAGGTAGATATCAGCTCCTAGAACTCCGCAATAGAATGGGATAGCAGAGATAATGAATAGAACAATTGTTGAAGCTGCTAGAACCATGTTGATTCAAAGTGAAGTACCAAGAATGTTTTGGAGAGAGGCAGTTAGCACTATTGTTCACACTTTAAACCACATACTTGTTAAGAGAGGTAACAACAAAACACCTTATGAATTATGGCATGGAAATAATCCTAATGTAAGTTACTTTAAATTTTTTGGGAGTAAATGTTTCATTAAACATGATGACTTCATTGGAAAGTTTGATGCAAAGTGTGATGAAGGTATTTTTCTTGGTTACTCTACAAAGAGTAAGGCTTTCAAATGTTATAACAAGAGAACAAAAATGATCATTGAGAGTGCAAATGTGAAGGTAGATGAAATCTCTAAGAAATCTTATAAGTCTAGGAGATCTGAACCTGAGAAAGATGAAGAAAAACTTGTGTTTGTTGAACTGGAAGTACAAAAGAATGATGAGCAGGAAAATGTAGAAATAGGTGCTCAACCGGTAAATGAAGAAAGCGATGAAGAAGATGAAGAACACGAAGAAGAAGGAACAACACCAGAACTGGTAGTACCAAGATATGTCAAATTGAATCACTCAGAAGAACAAATTATAGGAGATAAAAATGTTGGTGTACAAACAAGAAGGAAAATAAGAGAAAACTCCTGTCTGATTTCTACTATTGAGCCTAAAAGAGTATGAGAGGCATTGAAGGATGATGATTGGATTAATGTTATGAATGAGGAATTGGATCAGATAGAGAAGAACAAGACATGGACACTTGTTCCTAGATGGAAGATAAGAATGTGATTGGCACTAAATGGATCTTTAGAAACAAGTTGAATGAAGAAGGAAAGGTCATGAGGAATAAAGCAAGGTTGGTATGCAAAGGATATGCACAAGATAAAGGAGAATATTATAGAGAAACCTTTGCACCGGTGGAAAGATTGGAAGGAGTAAGAATATTACTTGCTTATGCTACATTTAAAGGCTTTAAGGTCTACCAGACGGATGTTAAATCTAGTTTTCTTAATGGTATCCTTGAAGAAGAAGTGTACATAGAACAACTAGATGGATTTGCTTTGTCTAAGGATAAAGATATGGTTTGCAAGTTACATAAGGAGCTATATGGATTGAAGTAGGAACTGAGAGCATGGTTTGAAAGATTTCATGTACACCTAATCAAGAGAGGATTCTAGCGTACCAGTGAGGATAGTAACATATATCTTAAGACTGATGGAGACAGAGTGTTGATAACTGAAGTATTTGTAGATGATATAATTTTTGGAGGTGATGATGATTTATGTATGGCTTTTTCTGAGTAGATGAAAAAATAATTTGAGATGTCTCTTATTGGTGAGATTAAGTTTTTTATTGGGTTAGAGGTCTAGCAATTGGATGGTGGAATATTTATCTGTCAGAGTAAGTATGTAAAGGAAGTGTTGAAAACATTTGGCATGGAGGATTGCAAAATGGTTGGTACTTCGATGGTGACAGGTTGTAAATTGTCTAAACATGATGATTCACCCTCTGTTGATGAAAAAGAATACAGGTCCATGATTGGTAAGTTGCATTATATTGTTCATAGTAGGCCTGATATTGCACATGTTGTTGTTTTGGTTTCTAGATTTCAAAAGGATCCCAAGGAGACTCACTTGGTAGCAGTGAAAAGGATATTCATGTACTTGAAAGGAACAATAGATTATTTTCTATGGTATCCTTATAAAAATGATTTTTCTTTGGAAGTGTTTACTGATGTAGATTGGGTAGGCAATGTTGATGACCGGAAAAGCAATACTGGTGGAGATTTTCTTCTTGGAGGTAGATTGGTTGCTTGGAAAGGTAAGAACAAAAAATGTGTATCACAATAAACAATAGAGGTAGAGTATGTTGAAGCATCAATGAATTGAACATAGGCAATCTAGATGAGACATGTGTTAGAAGATATGTTTGAACTGGTAATTATTTATTATGACAATATAAGTGCAATTAATATTTCAAAAATCCTATATTACATGCAAGAACTAAACACACAAAATTGAAATATCACTTTCTTAGGAAGAGAGTACAGGAAAAACAAGTCAGAATGGAGTATGTGACAAGTAAAGAGCAGCTAGCAGACATTTTCACAACATGATTATCAAAGACTATCTTTGTAGAGATAAATTAGGGGCCAGACCCTTACATAAGAATAACTAAGATGAAGGAGATGCATCAATCTAGTGGGCTTAATGAATATTTTTTTTTCACTATTGATTGATGAAATGATGGCTACTCCATCGGGGGAGCAACTTAGATGAGATTTGCAGAGATGTTGAAGACAATAGCAGCAGATTTGATGACTGGCGATGCATATGTACCTTTAGCATTGTTTTCAAAGGGGGAGAAGAAATATATTAGCCTAAGGAGGAGAAGATGTGTAACAAAAAGAGGGAGAAGAAATGAAGAGAAGAGAAGAACCAATAGAAGAGTGAAGTATACCAAAGAAGTTCAAAAAATAAGCACCATGATTTTAGTTGAATATGTTGGTGTTGCCATCAATGTCAAAGGGGGAGAATGTTGGCATGATTGGCATAACTGACGCAGATGAAGATTGATGACTGAACAGGTAAAGGAATGTTTGTGATGACATTGTGATGAAGAGATTGAGATTGCATGATTGGATGAATTTGATTAGTTATTTGTGTTGTCATTGATGGCAACTAATGTTTACTATTTTGTATTTTGTCATCTAAATCTTTTTGGTCTACCGGAAATGCATTACCTATATTGAAGACAGTAAACTGGGAATTAGGACCTTAACTGGTAAACGAGGACAATGTTTTAATTAGATCTAGCAATTGGTGATGATTGAAGTGTTGTGGTGTGGACTATGAGTTTGTATCATTGTAATATGTATATTTCCAGAACCGCATCATGTTTTGGTTGTCAAAAATCATGTTTATGATTTCTGTTGTATTTTTGCCAGGACTTAAGGACCGGTAAAGAATTTTATTAACCGGTAATGATTTTTGGTTTGGTGGTGATTTACATTAAGTTCAAATGTTGGAGGTGACGTGGCACAAACTGCATGAAGTCTTTGAATGATGTTTTGGCATGTTTGAAGATGGAATTTCTTGGAAAACAACGAAGCACTTAAAAGAGTGTTCTAAGGGTTTGACTTTGTATCAGATCGAGATGCGATGATCATTCAATGATTGTAATTGATTTGTAATTGATTGTAGTGATCCATATGATGATGAATGATTCTCTATAATGAGTTGAAAAGATCTATGATGATCTATGTTGTAACTACTAGGGTTTTGTAACCGACTAAGTTGTAAAGGTTATTTAGGTCAGTACAGTTGATGTTTGTTGTGTCTGTGGTTTTGAGAAGAGTGTGAAGTTGAACCAGAGTATGAGATCTTCCAAAGTGTAATAGATTTGGAGAAAGAATTAGATCTGATCAAGTAAGTAGTTAAGTGCTATACTGAGATCATTCACTGTTGTTATCCTAATAGTTACAGTAGCAAAATCCTTTAACCGAGTAGGTCCTAACATGCCTTAGATTATAAATCCCTTAACCGGGTAGCTCAACATCTAAGTGTTTGAGGTTGATCCTAATAGTTCAAAACTCCTAACAGGGCTCATCATCTAAATCCCTTAACCGGGTGACTCCTAACAGGGTTTTCTCCTAACACGACACATTCCAAAGGAGTGCACAATTTTTGTGGGTACCAATTCCCATCGTGGTTTTTCCTATTTGGGTTTCCACATGAAAAACATGGTGTTCATATGGTGAATGTTTTTATGTGTTGTTATGTTTTACTTTCAGTTTATGCATGTTGATGAACACTTAATGAGTAGTTATTATAAACCAGTTGAACAATTTATTATCAGTGATTACCGGTAAAGAGTTTATTAGTGGTTTATGATTGATTTGGTGAAGAATTGTAAGTTCAAGTTTTTTGTTTGAAATAATTGTTAATATTGATTCAACCCCCTATCAGTATTAACTGAATACTATCAGATTAATAGAGGCTCATGCCCTTGGAATTCAAAGCTTGCATATGATTGAAATAGAATTTCCCTTCTCGTGGAGAGCATGCGCAATGGAGAAATGACCCTTGGGCTCTTTAGAACTTGATAAAGAGGGTCACTAGAAGATGATGCAACTGTTAGACAACTCAAATAACCGATGGACAACTAAGAGGAGGGGTGAATCAGTTATCAATAAATTATAGAACTTTAACAATTAAAACCTTATTACTGGAGTACATAAACCAAATACTAGAATAGAAGATATAATAGTTAAGCACAAATATAAGCCACAAAATAATTACAAATCATCCACAAAAGATAACACCAAGATTTGTACATGGAAAACTTGGTAAAGGGAAAAACCACAATGGGAAGCCTACCCACAGTCAGATAATACTTCTAGAGTAAGTATGTGATTACAAAAAGAGGGGCTTGCACATACAGAAATGCCAATATCGTAGAGTGCACTGCTCATCACAAAAGTAGCCTCGCTAACTACAAAATAAATCCAGACTACAATCTAGAAAGAAGAGTGAATTGCAAGAATAACATCTCCTATGCCTGAGTATAGTTTTGGTTAAGCTCAGTACCGAAGGTCTTAAACCTCTTTCACCAACCCAATTTGATCACCTAAGATCAACCAAAATATCTGCATATGATTATAAAGAGATCTTACATCATATTTATACCAACTCGAGACCTAAACAATTAGGTCAACTAGCTAAAAAGATAATACAATAAATTCATAACATAAAACCACAATCTAATGATCAACCAAGTCATCCTAAGACTGAAACAATACAATCCAATCAATAGATCCAACCAGTGATGCATCAGGACCATCCACCAACACATTACATAAACCGGTCCATACCCTAGCAGAATAAGATAGCATTAGGTCTAGTCCTAAATGAAACATCACCGATCAAAGGGAACATGAACAATATAACCAACAACATCCTGAAATCCATCTAGAAGTTGCACCAACACAACTTATCAAGTGCATCAAAAGATCTTCAACAAAGCTCTTCCAGTAAAACCCTGACCGGTGACCAAAAGGCTTACTAGAACAAATGATAGCTCCTGAGTCATCAAATCCTGAACCAACTGATCATGATACATATCTAAAGAGCATGAATGACATACCCAAACCAATTCCACAAACCAAATCATACCATAGCATACCAAATCAATATCATAATCCAACCACTCTACCGGAACCTATCAAAAATCAGTAAAGAACCAAAACAACTGGTGTTGCCATCAATGACAAAACATCAAAGCAACACATAATCAATTCCTCTAATTTTCCAATAATCTCCCCCTTTGACATTGATGGAAACACTAGATGTGAAAAACATCCAAGTGCCAAGAAATGATGTAAAAAAGTCTCCCCCAAAGGAAGAGAACCAACAATTTTTCATTAGATGATATTACAATAAAGTTAACAAACTCCCCCTGTGAATGATATCCCTATTAAGCTCTGATCTCTCCCCTTTGACCGATATTCTATTAAGCTCTGTTTTTCACATATATCTCTCCCCCTTTGATATCAATGCCAAAAATCTGACATAAACATCAAAGAAAAATCATAAATCAATTGAACCACACAAATAACTACTCTCCCTAAGTAGTAGCACCAACACATCAATCCATAATGAATAGTATCTCTGTAAATGCATATCAGACTGATGCCAATCAACATCACTCAAGTCTCTACCAGAGGGGTAGAAACCCCCAATCTGTCTCTGAAGTACTCAAATTATTCCTTCGGCAAGGGTTTAGTGAAGATATCTACAACCTACTCTTTAGTGTTCACATAAACCAATCTGACTTCATTTGCTTCCACCTTCTCCTTCAAAAATTTATAGTTGATGGATATGTTCTTTGTTTTAGAATGAAATACCAGATTCTTTGATATGTCAATAGCAGTAGAGTAATCAAAGTGAATAACTACCAGTTTATTACAATCCATCCATAGAACTTGTGTACAGTGAGTCGCAACAACAACATACTCAGCTTTAGTAGTAGATAAAGAGGTACATGACTGCTTCTTGCTCATCCATGAAACAAGTTTCTTTCCAAGAAAGAAAGCTCCACCAGATGTGCTCTTCCGGTCATCAACATCTCCAGCCCAATCTGCATCTGTATATGCACATAGTGTAAATCCATCATCTTAAGGATACCACAAACCATATTAAGTTGTTCCTTGTAAATACTTAAAAATCCTTTTCATCGCACTCTCATGATTATCTCTAGGATCACTCTGATATCTTGATACAATACAAGATACATTCATTCTATCTGGTCTAGTCTGAGTCAGATATAACAAACCTCCAATCATAGACTTGTACCTTGTAGGATTTACCAGTGCTGATGCATCTATCTTAGTTAATTTCTTATTTGTAACCATAGGAATACCAACCAGTTTAGAATTTTCCATACCAAATTTCTTCAACAACTCCCTAGCATACTTAGTTTGATAGATGAAAATACCTTTATCAATCTGAGTAATCTGCAAACCTAAGAAATTTTTTATCTCCCCAATCATAGACATCTCAAATTCATTCTTCATATTAACAGAGAATTCCATACATAACATATCCTCACCTCCAAAAATGGTATCATCAACAAATACTTCAACAATCAATATGTCATCATCAATGATATTATAATATAAATTATTGTTAGCATTACCTTTAGTGAAACCAAACTTCAAAAGATATTTATCCAATCTTGCATCCCAAGCTCTAGGGGCTTGTTTCAATCCATATAAAGATTTCCTTAACTTGCAAACCATGTTTTTGTCATCTAAAAGTGAAAATCCATCAGGCTTCTCAATGTAAACTTCCTCTTCAATATCTCCATTAAAAAATGAACACTTAACATCCATTTGACAAACCTTGTAGTTCTTATGGGTAGCATAAGAAATAAATAATCTCACAGCTTCAATCCTGGCTATTGAAGCAAAAGTCTCATCATAATCAATTCCTTCCTTCTAATAATATCCTTTACAAACCAATCTAGTCTTATTCCTCACAACTTGTCCATCTTCATTTAATTTCTTCCTAAAAACCCATTTAGTTTGAATAACATTCTTATTTTTAGGCCAAGGAACTAAAGTCCATGCATTATTCTTTTCTATCTGATCTAATTCCTCTTCCATAGTTTTCATACAACATTCATCTTTATATGCTTCAATTACTTATGATGGTTCAACTTGAGAAATTAAACATACCTCATCAGCAGCCAACCTTCATCATGTCATCACTCCTTTATTCTTGTCTCTAATGATCTGATCTTCTAAATGATTTAACCTAACATACTTAGGAGTCTTCTAATTTTCTATTCCTCTGCTCTGATCTTCAGTTACTGTTGATTTTTTTGATATTGTCAGAGTAACTGGTTAAACATTATGTTCTGGTGTAGGCACTACCGGTTTAGTTATGATCATTTCCACTATCGGTTCTCTCTCATAAGTTCTGGTTTGACTTCTGTTCTGCTCATCCACCTTGACATTAGTGCTCTCCATAATTCTCTGCAATCTTTTGTTATAACATCTATATGCTTTTCTTTCATTAGAATAACCAAGAAATATCCCTTCATCACATCTAGGATCAAACTTGCTAATGGAATCATCTCCTTTGATATAGCATTTACTACCAAATATTCAGAAATACTTAACTGTGGGTGTATGACCAAACCACAACTCTTAAGGTGTCTTATCGATGTCTCCTTTGATATGAACTATATTGAATGTGTATACCATCATTCTCGTAGCTTCTCTCTAGTAGATATGAGGCAGATTAGCTTCCATCATCATAGTTCTAGTCGCATCCAAGATAGTTCTATTCTTCCTTTCCACAACTCCATAGAACTGCTGAGGTGTCCAGGGTGTAGATATCTGTCTTCTTATCGCATTGTTTTCACAATAACTTTTAAATTCATCGGTTGTGAATTCTCTACCCTGATCAAACCTTAAGAATTTAATCTTTAATCTTGTCTCTATCTCAACTTTAGCTTTAAAGATATTAAACTTTTCAAATGCTTCAAATTTCTACCTTAGAAAAGTAACCCACATCATTCTAGAATAGTCATCAATGATTAGCATAAAATGTCTATCATCCTGAAAACTTTTGATTCTAGCAGGACCACACAAATAAGTATGAATAAGATCAAGAACACCATTAGATTTGTCTTGCATACTATTAAAATAAGTTCCAACTTGCTTTCCTATTTGACATTCCTTACATACCGGATTATAGGGCTTCACAATATTAGGTATATCTCTAACTGCCTTAGTAGAACCAATATTTACAATGCAATCAAAATTCACATGACACAACCTCTTATGCCATAGCCAACTCTCATAAACAATCAAGCATGTCTTCTCACCAGAGTTCGAATGAAACATGTTACCTTTAGTCTAAGTACCAGTTGCAATCTCCAATCTAGATTTGTTGATAATCTTGCATTTTCCATCCTTGAACTATAACTAAAATCCCTTATCCACCAACTATCCTACACTCAAAATATTATGCCTTAAACCTTCAACATAATAAAAATTATTATTATTATGCTTACCATCCAATGATATAGTTCCTCTTCCCTTGATCATGCATGCTTTGTCATCTCCAAATCTAACCAGACAACCATCAAATTCTTGTAAATATAGAAACTTCCTTTTATCTCTAGTCATATAATGTGAATATCCACTATCTATCACCCATTCATCCTTGTCTTAAACTTTAGCACCAAGGGCCTTTTCTTCATGTACCAGATCATCTTCCTTTATAGCCAAAAATACCCATTCCTTTCCATTGTCAGATCCACTAGCTAAATCTTGTGTTGGTTCATAATCAGAATCAGTCACACCTTCCTCATCCGCATAGTGGCATGATTTTTCTTTACTTCTTCTGTACTTATGCTTGTTTTGATAATCATGGTTAGGCTTAAAAGACCTTCTAGCTCTTTCCTCAACTTTTAAATTCCTTTAAGGACATCTAGATGCAAAATGACCTATCTTATTACATGCAAAACATTTAAAAGGTGATTTTCCTTCACACTTACTTCCTGTCGGATCTTTAGGTACTCTTATAGAAAATAAGGCTTCAAGTTGCTCAAACTCTTCATCTTCTTTCTTCATTTCATCTAGCTATTTAGCATATAGGATTTTCAAATCACTCTTGTCGATAGATGATGTAGATGCATGAAAAGAAGGTTCAAATTTTGCAACTCCTGAAGGACCAAATTCCTCAAGCTCAAAAGAAGATAACTTCCCAGCCAAGGTATCCCTATTAACAGAGGTATTTTCCATTGTTCTCAACTCATTAATTGTAGTAGCCTTCATCTTATAAGTTGATGGCAAATCTCTCAATACTTTAGAAACTATTTCATCTCTGCTCAGAGATCCACCACAACACTGAATTCCTAGAACAATTTCATTAACTCTCTCCATAAAAGTAGTAATCCTTTCATCTTATTCCATCTTCAGGTTCTCATATCTCACCTGGTAACCATCAAGTTTAGAAATTTTAATAGTAGGGTCACCTTCATTCAGAGTCTCCAATTTATCCCATATAGCCTTTGCAGTTGATTTGTCAGTTAGTCCCATAACTTGCTGATCAGAAAGTGCACACAAAAGGGCTTCTCTAGCTCTACAATCATTTTCAATGTCCTTATCCAAGCCTGCCAGAGAAGGATTTCTAGATGCCAGATTATGAGGTGTATATCCTTTCTCTGTGATCTCCCAAATCTCCTTACCAATACATCTCAGATGAGTCTCCATCTGAATCTTCCATACTTTGTAATTTGTTCCATCAAGCCTAGGAATTTCTCTTTGAAAAACAACTGCAGATGAACTAGAACTATTAGACACCATAGGATCTTCCTCAAGTAGTTAAGCTTTTGTAGAGAGGACCAAGCTCTGATACCAATTGTTATACAACTCAGATAACCAGTGGACAACTGAGAGGTGGGGGGTGGTGAATTAGTTGTCAATAGATTATAGGACTTTAAGCATTAAAGCCTTATTATAGAAATGCATAAACCAAATAACAAAATAGTAGATATAACAACTAAGCACAAATATAAGCCACATAACAATTACCAATCATCCACAAAAGATAACAACAATATTTGTATGTGGAAAATCCAGTAAAGGGAAAAACCACCATGGAAATCCTACCCATAGTCAGATAATACTTTTTCCGTAAGTATGTGATTATAAAAAGAGAGGTCTGCACATGCATAAAGGCCAAAAACCTAGAGTGCACTGCCCATCACAAAAGGAGCCTCACTGACTACAAAATAAATCCAGAGTACAATTTGAAAAGAAGACTGAACAACAAGAATAGCATCTCCTATGCCTGAGTACAGTTTCGATTAAGCTTAGTACCGAAGGTCTTAAAACTTTTGCACCAACCCAATTTGATCACCTATGATCAACAAAAACCTCTATATATGATTACAACCTTATTCCCACATAGATAATCATATATCCCAAAAACCCATGATCTACAAAGAGATCTTACATCATATTTATACCAACCCAAGACCTAAACAATTAGGTCAGCCACCTAAAAGATAATATAATAAATTCATAACATAAACCCATAATCCAATGATCAACCAAGTTGACCTAAGATTGAAATAACATAATCCAATCAATAGATCCAACTGGTGACGCATTGGGATCATCCACCAACACGTTACATAAACTGGTCCATAACCTAGCAGAATAAGATAGCATTAGGTCTGGTCCTAAATGCAACACCACCGATAAATAGGAACATAAACAACATAACCAACAACATCCCAAAAGCCATCTAGAAGTTGCACCAACACCACTTATCAAGTGCATCAAAAGATCTTCAACAAAACTCTGCTAGTAAAACCCTTACCGATGACCAAAAGGCTTACTAGAACAAATGATAGCTCCCGAGTCATCAAATGCTGAACAAGCTGATCGTGATACACATATGAATAGTATGAATGATATATCCAAACCAATTACACAAACTAAAGCATACTGAAGCATACCGGATCAGTATCATAGTCCAACCACTCTACCGGAACCTATCGAAAATCAGTAAATAACCAAAACAGCTGGTGTTATCATCAATGACAAAACATCAATGCAAGACATAATTAATTCCTCCAATTTGCCAACAACAACCATGCACCTTTTCTTGGTTTATTCTGCAAGCAATATCTCTAAAGGGGAAGGGTGTGATGACTTAGAGTCAGTAGCACTTGTTGAAGGAAGTTCTTGAGGACTCAATGGAGGTAAGATGGGACCAATGGGGTAACCAATTAATTGAGGGGATGTAGGTCTTTCTTCCTCCACCACTTATATCGAAGGTATAACATCCAAATAAGGCCTCTGAAAATGCAAAGGAATACTATCAACATCTAGGTAGTTGTTAAAAGTTGCCCGTATTCTAGCCTTCGGAATCAGTCATGATTCTAATTCAAGAGAGTATGAGTTATCCTCTCTCCTTCTCCTACTCTCCTCATACTAAATCTCATGCTTTCCTTCCTTTTCAACACTTCCTCATAATCAGATGCATTTCTTATGATGTCTTCATCATCTTCCTTATCTCATTAATGCTATTGTAACCTGGTCTTACCAAGGCCCTTAATAAATCATTCTGAATCATAGAACCTATATTTGGCCCAAGGCAACCTATATGTATTTAGCATAGATTCAAGAATGGCATAGGCCTTCCTATTCCAAAAATGATACATCCCAATCACAACTTGTGATGGGATCATGGACCCTTTCTTGTGTAAACCCCCTACTAAAGACTTATTTGCCTCTACCAATTGATGCATAATTTCTAGGAAAGTTGCCCTATCCTGAATTGTAATAGGCAATTGCCTAGGGGTAACCAAACTACCAAAAACTCTTATAATGCTATGGTCCTTGAAGTAAAACCATGACCCAGAATTATGAGTGATTCCTAATTCAGGCTTAAGGTCTTTAGGTCTAAGGAATTGTTTAACTTCTTGGGTTGGTCCCTACCTAACCTTATTCTACAAAATACGAAGAAGCTTCCTTACAAAAAGATTCTCAAAAACCAAATAATTAGACTAATCAAATGTGAATTCCAGATATAGGTCCATTCTTGAACTGAGAGAGGCTCTCCTCTAATAATAGTAATACTTTCAAATGAGGATTCCATACTATAAGACCTTTGTAAAAAAAAATATGCATCAAAAGAGAATAGTACCTAAAAATGTTGGACTTTCCAATTTTAAAATTAGACAAGGCATTGTGCAAACCTTCGACCACCATAGAGGCATAATCGAAAGGTCTGTTGATATCCCTACTCTAGATATCCATACATACCATCACCATCCAAGTTGGTATCAAGTCTCTAGAATCCCCAACACATACTTGACAAAGAGCATAGTATGTGTCCACAAAGTAACTAGCAAATAGGTCTACATTATAAGGGGTTGTTTGCTTTGACATTGTCTATCTTCCCCTTTAAATTTTGGATGCAAAAATCGTACCAACCTCTTCTTATATACGTGTTCATTATTCTTGTAATCTAATACAATCTCTTATGGATTGATAGCCCAATCAACATTGGGGTTGAACATGAACACCTCGTTGATCACTTCTCTGTTGATCTCTATTAGCCTCCCACCCTCACCAACTGCAATTTGCCTAGTGGTAGGCTTATAATTTTCTGTAATCATAGCTATCAACTCTGTGTTCACATAAACATTCAATAGAACAGGTCTCCCCAAATTATAAGTCCAGATATTGCAAACGAGGATTCTCTAATTTTTCTTGTTGCATCCTATCCTCTAGAGAATGAAACCCCATGGTGGGATCAATGCATCACTGATGCCTATAGTATGATTGATAATGAACTCATCCGGCCTTGCTCCTAGCCTTGAACTCTTTTGTGTTTCAGTGGATCCAGGGAGCTGGATTATAATTTCCTTAGAGAATTTTCACTTTACTAAACTAGAGGATTCTGCCATTTTTAAGGTTAAGGTTTTGTGAGAAAATTAAATGAAATAGTAAAAGAGCTTCAAAACTTAACACAGGTGGAATTATTGGAATTCAGAATACTATAAGCAACTGAGGATTTAAGGTTGGAAATCTAGAGGGGATATAATGAATATATGATTAATTACTGCCTCTCAAAGACCTTAACTATGAAAACCTAAACACAAAAGAAAATTGAGAGCATATACAGAGCACTATAAGAATAAATCAGAAGAATCTCAGTGTTAAAATTGTTGGTATTTTGGTATGGTTTTGTCATTGATGTCAACACCTACTAAAACACTAGCACTTTGGAGATCCAGTAGCATTCACCGGCAAGCAAGTAACTATTGCACAGTTACTGGTATATGGTTCACCGACAGGATATAATGATCACCGACACTTGGAATGATATGGAAGACACCCGATAATGATGAAGACATCATGTGGACACTTTGTTTTGAAGAATTAATCATTGGTATATTCATATTTGCATATTTGCTTTTACTGGCAAATAGGTCCTAGGTTACCTAGGGTTACACCGGTAGGTTTATCTTTTCCAGATCAGCATGGCATGCTATGGAGATGACTAATTATTATTGTAAATGCATTAAGCTGACATGTTTAATCGGTTATTGCATCGGATATTATATTGTTTGTAAAATGTTTTTATTGTAATATCTTGTAGAACCAACCTAATTAAATTGGTCTTAGGTTATGGTATAAATATAAGATCTTATTTGTAAGATCGAATGTGGAATGCATAAAAGAATTGTGTGAAGGTATATGTGAGATTAAGCAGAGCTATACATGAAGATATCATTTGAAGGTGAAGCTAGGTTTTTGTGAAAGCATATCAGCATTACATCGGTACTGAATCCAACATATGAAGATGCTATCTTGTGCAATATATTCTTATTGGATTTAACCATCCAACTGTAGTAAGTGTGACTCCCTTTTTGTGATTGAGTAGTGAGCTCTAGGCTGTTGGCCTTTTTGCATGTGCAGACCCCATTTATGTTCACTTACTATCTGCAGTAGTATCATCTGATTGTGGGTAAGGTTTCCCACTGTGGTTTTTCCCCTTATAGGGTTTCCACGTACAAATATTGGTGTTATGTGTTTTGGATGACTTTGTGTTTATATTTCATGCATTAATCTTTACCAGTATAGCAAATAACTATTAACACTATCTACTGGCATACTTAATTGGTTTACCGATATTAAGCATTAAGTTGGTTAAGTTGTTTTTTATTTGAATTTATTTGACAACTGATTCACCCCCCCTCTCAGTTGTCTCTGGGACCTAACAATTGGTATCAGAGCTTAGTCCTCTTTTTGCAGAAGTTTAACAACTTGAGGAGATCCAATGTCTACTAATTATTTTAGGAAGGACATTCCTAAACTTGATGGAACCAACTATGGCATATGGAAGATCAGAATGGAGACACATCTGAATTGCATTGGTAAAGACATCTGGGAGGTTACAAAGAAAGGTTATACTACTGCTGTAGATGGTCAACCCAGTCCAACTACCTTAGCTAAAGATGAGGAGAATGATTGCAAAGCAAGAGAAGCACTTTTGAGCGCATTATCAGATCAACAAATCATGGGATTATTAGATAGGTCTACTGCTAAAGCTATTTGGGATAATTTGGAAACACTAAATGAAGGAGATTTCACAGTCAAAATTACAAAACTTGAGAGCTTCTGAGTCACGTATGAACATCTAAAAATGGAAGAAGATGAAAGGATTTCTGCTTTTATGGAAAGAGTAAATGAAATTGTTTTGGGTATTAAATGTTGTGGAGGAACCTTAAGTGAGGATGAAATTGTTTCAAAAGTTTTAAGAGGATTGCCACCGACATATAAAATGAAGGTTACTACTATAAATAAGTTGAGAACAATGCCAAATACATCAGTAACTAGGGATACATTGATTGGAAAACTTTCAGCTTTTGAAATTGAGGAATTTGGTCTTGTTGCTACTATAAAGATAGATTTGGCCTTTAAAGCATCAACATCATCTGCTCTATCATTTGATAAATCATATTGGAAAGCCTTTTATGCAAGAGAACTTGAAGAAAATAGGAAAGAAAATGAAGAACTTGAAAAACTTGAAGCGCTATTTGCAAGGAAAATGCCTAAAGGTCCAGTTGGAAGTAAGTATGAAGGTAAAGCACCCTTTAAATGTTTTAACTGCAATAAGATTGGTCATATGGCTTCAAGATGCCCTGATAGACATGCTAGACTAAGAGAAGAAGCTAGAAGAACATACAAGCCTAATCCTGAATATCAGAGATATAGATTTAAGAAGAACAAAGACAAATCTTGCTACATTGCTGATGAAGGTGTGACTGATGATTCTGATGAGGATCCAATAGACAATGGATGGGTTTTTGTTGCTATAACAGAAGATAAACCGACACCTACTGCTCAACCGGTAGAACAAGCCCTAGTAGCTAAAGTTGAAGTAAAGGATGAATGGATCATTGATTCAGGATGCTCACATCATATGATAGGAGACAAAGGTAAATTATTGAACTTTCAAGATTACAATGGAGGATTAGTAAGATTTGGAGATGACAAAGCCTGTTCAATCAAAGGTAAGGGTACAATATCTCTTGATGGTAAGCATAACACTGACAATGTTTACTATGTTGAAGAATTAAAGCATAATCTTTTGAGTGTTGGTCAATTAGTTGAGAAAGGATTTCAGTTACAATTTAAAAATGGAAAATGCAAAATCATGAATAGAATTGGTTTGGAAATTGTAACCGGTAATCAGACTAGAGGTAATATTTTTTATTTGAATAATAGTGAAAAGACATGCTTGATTGCAGATATAGATGAAAGTTGGTTATGGCATAAGAGACTATGTCATGTAAACTTTGATTGCATGGTAAAGATTAGTACTTCTAAGGCAGTTAGAGATCTACCTAAAATTGTCAAACCTCAGAATACAATTTGTAAGGAATGTCAATTTGGAAAATAAGTTAGAGCTAGTTTTAAAAGTATTTCAGAAAAATCCAATAATGCTCTTGATTTATTTCACACCGATTTATGTGGTCCAGCTAGAACTAAAAGCTTACAAGGTGATAGATATTTCATGCTAATTATTGATGATTATTCTAGAATGTGTTGGGTTACTTTTCTCAGAGAAAAATCAGAAGCACTTGGAAAGTTCAAACTATTCAAAGCAATGGTTGAAAATGAAGCCGGTAAGAAAATAAAATGTTTAAGATCAGATCAAGGAGGAGAATTCACATCTAAGGACTTTAATACATTCTATGAAGTGAATGGAATCAGAAGACAACTATCAGCACCTCGGACACCACAGCAGAATGGAGTTGTTGAAAGGAAAAACAAAACTATCTTGGATGCAGCAAGAAGTATGTTATCTGAAGCAAATTTACCACATGTATTGGAGAGAAGTAGTCAGCACATCGGTCTATACATTCAACAAAGTTCACATCAAAGGTGAAACCGGTAAGACCCCTCATGAACTATGGTTTGGTAATACTCCTACTCTTAAGTATTTGAGAATTTTTGGAAGTAAATGTTATATTAGAAGAGATGAGTATATTGGCAAATTTGATCCTAGAAGTGATGAAGGCATATTTCTTGGTTACTCATCTAAGAGCAAGGCATATAGATGTTTTAACAAGAGATTGCAGAAAATTGTTGAGAGTACAAATGTAAAAGTTGATGAACAATTCAGAGGAACCTCAAGGTATATAGACTCTGAACCGGCAATAGAAATTGTGACAAATGAACCTACACTAAATCCACCAGTATAGAATGAAGATCCAGTTACCCTGGTACCATCTGAGGATTCCACAGTAATTGAAGAACAACAACAAACTAAGACACCCTAGTATGTAAGATTGAATCATTCTAAAGATCAGATAATTGGAAACAAATTTAAAGGAGTTATGACAAGAGGAAGATTGGAAAATGAAGAGGTATGTCTTATTTCTCAAATTGAACCATCATCTGTTAATGAGGCATGTGAAGATAAATTTTGGATTAAAGCTATGGAAGAAGAATTAGAACAAATTGAGAAAAATGATACTTGGACATTAGTTCCCCGACCTAGAGATAAAAATGTAATTGGAACCAAACGGGTATTTAGAAACAAACTTAATGAAGATGGTAAGGTTGTCAGAAATAAAGCAAGACTTGTGTGTAAGGGATATTCTCAGAAAGAAGGAGTTGATTACAATGAAACCTTTGCACCGGTAGCTAGAATTAAGGTAGTTAGATTATTCTTGGCTTTTGCAGCTCACAAGAACTACAAAGTTTATCAAATGGATATTAAATGTGCATTCTTGAATGGAGATCTTGAAGAGGAAGTCTATATTGAACAACCTGATGGATTTTCTTTGACATATGACAATGATATGGTTTGCACGTTAAGAAAAGCTCTGTATGGACTGAAACAAGCCCCAAGAGCTTGGTATGCAAGGTTGGATAAGTATCTTTAAATATTGGTTTTACTAAAGGAAATGCAAACAACAATTTATATTACAAAATAACTAATGATGATATCTTGATTATAGAAGTATTCATTGATGATATAATCTTTGGAGGAGAAGATGGATTATGTAAGGAATTTTCTATTAAAATGCAGCAAGAATTTGAAATGTCTATGATTGGAGAAATAAAATTCTTTTAAGGATTGTAGATTTCACAATCTGACAAAGGTATATTTTTGAGTCAATCCAAGTACTTGAAAGAGTTACTAAAGAAATTTGGGATGGAGAACTCTAAACTGGTAAGCACACCTATGACTACAAATGACAAATTATCTCAAAGGGATGAATCTACACCTGTTAACCCAACTAGATACAAATCTATGATAGGAGGTTTACTGTATTTGACACAAACCAGACTTGATATTATGAATGCAGTATGTATTGTTTCTATATGTCAAAGTAATTCTAGAGAAAATCATGAATCAACAGTAAAAAGGATTCTCTGGTACTTACAAGGCACTACAAATCTTAGATTATGGTATCCTAGAGATGAAAATTTTGATCTATGTGCATACATAGATGCAAATTGGGCAGGAGATGTGGATGATATAAAAAGCACCATCGGTGGAGCATTCTTTCTTGGAAAGAGATTAGTTTCTTGGTTGAGTAAGAAACAGAGTTGTACATCTTTATCAACAGTAGAATCAACATATGTTGCAACAGCAACTAACTGTACACAAGTACTATGACTTAGGCAAATGTTGAAAGACATAAAGGTAAAATGCAAGGAACCCATTACTATATATTGTGATAACACTGCAACAATTGATATATCTAAGAATCTGGTATTACATTCTAAAACAAAACATGTTTCTATCAAACTGAATTTTCTAAGGGAAAAAGTTGAAGAAAAAGAGATAAAACTGGTTTATGTGAATACTAAAGAATAGCTTGCAGATATTTTCACAAAACCTTTGCCTAAGGAGACTTTTGAATATCTCAGAGATCAGCTTGGAGTCATACCACCACTGGTAGAGACTTAGACAGTTGATGATTGTCATCAACCGACCAAATTTACAAAGAAATCTTTTACTCTGGTCTTTGATGAGGAAGCTACTTCTCAAGGGGAGTAGTTGGTATATTGAATTGATTGGTATTTTGTATATGAACTTGATTTTATTATTGTAACTTTGGCATTTGATGTCAAAGGGGGAGAGATATCTATGGAAAAACATATTATCCTTTTAAGAAGGGATTGGTATTGAAAACTTTGGATAACACATGTTGCTCCCAGGGGGAGATATTGTTGTTTAGGAGAGATTGTTGGTTGTTGGTTGTTGGTATTTGGCATTTCTATTTTGGCACTTTGATGGTTTTTCCATCTTATGTTGCCATCAATGCCAAAGGGGGAGATTGTTGGTATTTTGGTATGGTTTTTTCATTGATGTCAACATCTACTAAAACACTAGCACTTTGGAGATCCAACAACATTCACCGACAAGCAAGTAACTATTGCACAGTTACTGGTATATGGTTCACCGATAGGATATAATGATCACCGACACTTGGAATGATATGGAAGACACCTGGTAATGACGAAGACATTGTGTGGACACTTTGTTTTGAAGAATTAATCATTGGTATATTCATATTTGCATATTTGATTTTACCAATAAATATGTCCAGGGTTACCTAGGGTTACACCGATAGGTTTATCTTTTCCAGATCAGCATGGCATGATATGGAGATGACTAATTATTGTTGTAAATGCATTAAGCCGACATGTTTAATCGGTTATTACATCGGATATTATATTGTTTGTAAAATGTTTTTATTGTAATATCTTGTAGAGCTGACCTACTAAAATTGGTCTTAGGTTATGGTATAAATGAAAGATCTTATTTGTAAGATCGAATGTGGAATACGAAAAAGGAATTGTGTGAAGGTATATGTGAGATTAAGAAGAGGTATACATGAAGACATCATTTGAAGGTGAAGCTAGGTTTTTATGAAAGCATATCAACATTACACCGGTACTGAATCCAACATATGAAGATGTTATTTTGTGCAGTACGTTCTTATTGGATTTAACCATCCAACTATAGTCAGTGTGACTCCCATTTTTGTGATTGAGCAATGAGCTCTAGGCTATTGGCCTTTCTGCATGTGCAGACCCCATTTATGTACACTTACTATCTGTAGTAGTATCATCTGATTATGGGTAAGGTTTCCCACTGTGGTTTTTCCCCTTACAAGGTTTCCACATACAAATATTGGTGTTATGTGTTGTGGATGACTTTATGTTTATGTTTCATGCATTAATCTTTACCGGCATAGCAAATAATTGTTAACACTTTGTACCGACATACTTAACTGGTTTACCGATATTAAGCATTAAGTTGGTTAAGTTGTTTTTTATTTGAATTTATTTGACAACTGATTCACCCACCTCCCCCCCTCTCAGTTGTCTCTAAGACCTAACAAAAATATATGCAAAATTTCAGTCATAATGGGTAGAATGGAAAAAATAGACATATACAAGCTTTCTCCAAAATTAGAACAATTTTGGAGCTAAAATAGACGAGGAATTCAGTTCATAATGAGCAAAATGGTGTTGTTAATTGCATGCATGTATACTAATGTGATGGTGGGAGAGAGCTAGTGAGTTGAGGATGACTCATAAATTGACACATCAATGCTTTTATTATATTTTATTTTCCGTCGACCTTAGTCATACCAAAATCCACCTTATTGCTTAATCATCCTTGCTTTGTGGCCTAGTTATGCATGTGTTTACGTTCTCTTTTGTGGGTCCCACATGCCACATTTGCAATGATGTTGCGGAGTTAGCCCGTGGGTGCATCTTGAAACAATTGTGCAATTGTGCAACAATCATAGTTGTTGATTTGATAGAAGGTTGTTGTATTATATCCACGTCGGGTCCACCCAAGAAGTGAATCATTTGAGTGGGGCCCTCATGCCACATCATCTACAAAGTTGTGGGGTTAGCATTTCGTACATCTTTATTTAATCACATTGTTGCACATTTAATCCATGTCATTGATCTTTCTCAAAGTGATCATTGTTTATCTCATTCTAGGAGATAGGGCCCTAGGCCCACATCCTTGCTTCATGGCCTAGCTAACCACGTGGCGGTTATTCATTGGTCCACCTAGGGAACAACTTATTCAAGTGGGGCCCTTCTTTCTTTATTGACATCCACCATTTTTGAGCCATGTAGGTTCCAACATGGACCATCCAAGGGCTTCGAGCACTTATTTTTAGAGTTATGCCATCCCTTGACACATCTATAGTGACATTACGGAATTAACCTTATCGCGCAAGTTAATGCAATCACACAATCATGCGGCTTCTATGACCATTGATCTTGGCATAGGTAAATGGTGATTATGGAGCCCATGATGAAGGGGAAACCAGATGTCTAATGCTAGGGGGTCGATCATCGAATGATACGATGGGCTCAAGAGACAACTTAAAACATCGAGAACCAGCTCTTGAAGGTCATCACTTAAACAAAATAAAAATAAAATCATAGGAAGGCTAGGATTTAGGGTTTAGGGTTTTATACTAAACCCTCATAGAAAAATAAGTCTTAAACCTGTAGCATCATTTAAAAAAAAAGTATCCCAACACTTTCTGTGTGGCATAAACATCCAAGTGTCTACAACTTACTAATGAGATATCAGACTTAAGATTACTAAGTATATACTAATGTAAACATTGGAATAATCTGAACATAGAAGATTATAGAAGATTCATATTAATATGTTTTCTCTCTGATTTCATAGTTTTCATAAGTTGAATTTCAAGTTTTAATGATCCACTTATTCACCCCCCCTCTTAGTGGTCTTATTGTTTTCTTTCAAAGCCACAACAAAACATTTATAGAATCATAAAATAGAGATATAATAGTTAATTCATGGCACAACAAAACATTCATTGAATCATAAAATAGAGATAAAACAAAGTTAATTCAAGCCATGACAAACTACAATATTCTTGGAATTACAATGAAAGTAAATCAGAAAGCTTGAATGTATTTGGGAATACAAATTATATAGTACATATTGATATTATGAAATCATTGGATGAGCTTCTATAGCATGCTCGATTCTCCATTTGATGGAACTCCAAATTGTTCTAACATATTGTAAGTGACTTGAATATTTTTTAGCAATTCATAATTAGAAGTGGAAGTTGACATCAATGTTTCATCCAAAGCTGTATTCAAGGTTATCAATTGTTTGGTCATGGCTAGAAAGTTAGCCTCATTTATGTCCTTAGGAAATAGGTCCAAATCAAGCTTCATTTTCTCCTCCATTTTATTTTTGAAAGAATCATCTCCAATGTATTGTTGTGTTGTATCAAAACTCATCAACAAACAAAGTTTTGTCAATCTCTGCACCTTTCCACACAACTTCTTCATCTTTTTTGCAGCCTTATCCAAACATTCCTACGATTCCCATAGTTTCTTACATTTTTGAATGACAGATGAAGCCTTTACTGAGGCATCAATGCGGTTGTCAATTCTCTTGGATGCCAAATATTTGTCATTGGATTTGTAGACTATTTGCAAAATTTGATTATCAATTTTCTCTATAGAATTCAACTTTTTGTTCTGAGCAATGTATTGAGTCAGCTTCACATAATGTACTCTGAGATTTCTAATCAATTCAAACAACAGACATAATTGGTCAATCTTCTGCATTATTGGCTCCCAAATATTTTCTTTTATAAACCTCATTGTTTTTTTCCAAGATCAACTCAATTTGTCTTTGAGAGAGTTAATATCATTGTATGCCTTTTACATCTCTTGAGCTAGTCTTTCATTGTTTTTTATTTCTTCCTTTGCTTTTTCATCCCACCAATTTTGTTTTTCCTTTTCTCTGTTTAATTGGTCTTGTAAATTTTTTGTTGAGGCAACAACATCCTCCATATTTTTGTATAGTTGTATTAAGGAGGCTCTTTCACATTCACATTGTTTGATGCTTTCAACTAAGCTTTTATTAAGTTCAATTAGTTCCACCTCTACTTGTTCATTCTCTACAGTTGTAGATGTAGAGCCATATTTTTTAATCCTTTTCAGTAATTCACTGCTATTGTTCTCTGCAGCTTTCCTCTTTGCTTTCTCATTTTCTAGGTCTCTCTGTAACTTTTGTATTTGTCTCTCTAGCTTATCATACTCTCTCTCTTTCTTGAGAAATGATGTGTACACCACTTTGTTTTTGATTAAGATAAATGGGTTTTATATGGACCCAAAACCAAAAGTTTTACAGAAACTGGCCATCAGCCAACCAAGTGGAAACCAAAAAGAAAACAAGGGAGCACCCCTGACCAGACACAAAAGCAACAAGAAACACTCAAATAAGAGAGTGCACTAGCTCCTTGTTCTTTTGGATGGTAACCTTGTTGATTTCCTCCAGTTCTTCCATAATGAACCTGGAGGTGCCCTTATTGTTGCTCTTGCTTTTGGTCCTGGAACTAGGGCCCATAGTTTTGTTGCCACCAGTAGCAGTGTCTTCACTGCCAAGATCTTTCTTAGGATCACTATGAATGGATATGTACTTCACCACCATGAAATTGATATTTTCCAGCCCCTCCATGCTATTATTCATGGCCTCCTTGCTTATGTCGACCAGGTTCTTTAGGTTTTTCTTTATCTCCTCCATAGTCTATTCAACCTTCTCAATTCTTTTTTCATGGTTTCATTTCATAACCTTGACATCATGGGAGATATTTTGGGTCATCATCATGAGCTTCTTAGATTTTCTAGGCTCTGGTGAATCAATGAAGATATCTATTATCTCCTTAATCCCCTCCTTGAGTGTATTGATCTCCTTCCCCACCCACTTCCAGCAGTTCTCCTGGCTTCTAGTTGCTTCCATCACCAGATTCATTAGAGTACTATCCTTCTATAAACCACTACTCGCTTCTTTAGGCAGAGTCCCCTGCTTCTCCTTCAGGACGTTAAGAGGAATGTCCAGTTTGATTTCCTAGTCCAAGGTCTTGGGACCATAGTCCTTAGAAGCAAGCTTCTTCTTTTTAGAATAAGGCTCAGTTTTTAGAAATCAACTTGCTGGTCAATTTATATTTGCTAGCCGCCCATCTGGGGGGATTCTTACTGCTACGAGTTCCAGGAGTGACCAACATTTCACCCTCTTCAACCGGCTTATAATTAGGTTCATCAAGAGGTTTGGCACACCCACTATCCTCCATTTCCATATCTGAATCAGAGACATCTTGAATATGAGGGATTTGGCCTTTTTCAAATAGAGAGGGCACAACTTCATTTGTTTTGGCATACTCCATAATGAGCACAATAAGACCTTCATGGAGGACCAGATTATTCGGATTCTTAGCATGTTTTTCAAGACTATTCTCTAAATATTAAGCCAAATAGAAAGGAATTGAAATAACTTTGCGATGCCTAAAGTGATTTAAAATGGTAAAATGATAAGAAAAGATACTAGCATATCTGCCATCAAGCATAATGTACCTCATAATAAATTCAGCCATATTCACCTAGGGAGCCATTAGATCCTTTCTATTGTAGCCACCATAAACCATTTTATTAACTTTTGAACGCTCCTTATCTTTATCAAAAAAATTCACCATGTCTTCCTCCCTATTTTTTTGTCTTTGTAAATCCTTCTGCCATTCATTGCCAAACCCGTAACCATAGCCACCAGGGTTTCATCCAGCTAGAATTCAACACCATAACCATGTACAACACTTTGTTGGTCTTTCTTGATAAATTAATTTTATCCACATTTTTAACTCCTGAGAAATCCATTTGGATGGTGCTAACATAAAATTGGGAGGGATCAATCAAATTCTCTAGTTTATTTTGATTTTGAATTGGGGGCATAACAACCATGTACTCCATCATTTCTTTATTTGGGTCATATGTGGGAAATAACCTATTCATTGCAAGTTGTTCCTTTATAGTTGTAGTACTTGTAGCCTTCATCATTAGCTTCCTTTTTTCTTCATTTTTTTTACTCTGTCTAAATTGATCAACAAAATTATTGTAATTAAAATTTGGGGTTGCTAACGCAATTTAATGTTTGAATGGTGAAATAGAAGTTGCAGTGATGTAGGCATCTCCACCTATGCCTTTGGCTCTAACTATTTCATTGTGAGGTCTAGAAAAATATGCAAAACCCATTCCTAATCCTATCCCACTCTGACTTACAGTTTGGGTTATCAGACTTGTTTGAGGGCTAGGGGCTTGTTTTCAAGCGAGAAACAATACCTTCATAGTGGAACTTGATGTAGTTGGAGTTGTACTTGTCATTGTTGTCATAAGATTTTACCTCTTCAACATGCCTTGATCATTGGGATTCTGTATAGTATCTTCTACTATTATCTTTTTCTGAGTAATTTATGTTGTTGCACATGTTGACAAAAAATAGTACTATTACCCATAGCATCCCCACTAGTGGCAAAAGCACTTGATTCTCCACCATGTTCTGGTTGTGAATGAATTCGAGTATTAATATTGAAGCTATAATAAAATGAGGTTCAGGTGTACAATTATCACCTTTCCCTATTGATTCAAGTCTAATCCCTCAACAATATGCACCTTTTTTTGGTAACTCTACCTCTAGTGGTGTCCAAGGGCCTTGTCCTTTGGACCCCAAACCACCACCTTGATAACCCAATGTTTCCAATATGGCTACCCCTGAAGAATATTTTTCTAACATGGTCTCACTCAACATAGATATTTTTGCAGATTCTATAATAGCTATTGTAGTTTTACCTAAGGGTATCTCATTATCACTGTCATGATCTCTATCATTAAAAATATCACTATCATTATATCCTTCAGAGGGATTCTCTATATTTCACAATTTGCTAAACTCAGAATGCTCTAGGATATCTTCAAAATCTATAGTAGTCTTTGGTTCACCTAGATTATTCCTCATAGACCAAAAATCTTTGATTTCATTTCGTCTCCATTTTGCCTCTAAAGAAGCCTTTGATAGAGATTCTCAAATAATTTTTCAAGTAGATAGAACATCAACTCTTTTGTAAAAATTGTAAAACCTTGTGGTTTGGATCTCTTTCTCTGTTGTTCTCTGTGGGTGTAATGCCACAATTTATGTTGACAATTGTTCTAGAGAAATACTTTTATCACTAGTATTTTCCTCCATCACTCTTTTGGCCTCATCCCAATAATTGTTGTTTTTCAACATTTCTAACAAGGGTTTACTTTCATGTTGGAATTTACTTGCAGAGTTCTTATTCGCCACAACCATTTCTTTAATGATGTTGCATGTATCATACTACCAGTAACTGTCAACATCAAATTTTAAAAATTTCAAAATTTCATATACCACACTAAATGCTTTTCTCTCAAATGTGAACCCTCTACATGAAAAAGGTAATGAAGGAAATAAGCTCTTCTTTTGCTGACCATAAAAGTAGAGCTTATCTATACTCTCCATTTTCCATAAATATTCCAATGCAAAAACCCTCTCTATCAAATGTATTGGAATTTTCTAGCATTCTACTCTCAATGCATAAAACCTTAACATAGTATACTCTTCCATGAGGTACTAGTCAGCCAATTGTATTTCAGGTCCCAGTTGAATGCAATCTCTACAAGACTTGAGAAATCTAGGCATTAGAGTGTTTTTAATTGCATGATACATCAGAGCCAAAAATAAGTCTACAAAATGGTTGTAGTTCCATTTGTTATCATGCATCCTTATCTTAGTGGTCCATTCATATATTGGATGCATTATTTTCATCTCATAATCCTTATACAGTTGTAACCGAAGCTTGTTGGACTCAAATATTCCACTATATTTCACTAGAAGAAGATGGCACAGGTAGGTTGTAAACCTAAATTTCATAGAGGAACCTCTTTTAATCTCTACAAATTTTTCATACATTGATTGAACAACGTGCTCAACAAAATTATAACTAAAAGGTTAATTAACACAATAAATATTAAATACCATTTCAAGGAGGCTTGCACCCATTTCCATATTATTTTCCAATCCCAGGCAAAATATTAGCATGGAAATAGTATCCTTAACCCACGGCACAAAAAATATCTCCTACATAAGGAGGCTTATGGTTTTTATCCAATTGTTTACCATCCATTATTATTGCTTTTAGATAATTATTTCTTCCATCTTCATCAATTGCTTCATAATCACAAGCAAGCTTTTCTAGGTCAATGTGGATGTTCGAGTGTCCAAAATCTCCCGCTCCAAGCCTTGAGTCCAACAAATTTTTAAATTATTCCTCGATAATGGATAAAAAATTATTTTTGAATATTTTTATTAACAATTACTCATCTATTTTCATCATAATTTTGGGCGCAGACCATGACAATTTTTGGACAAGGGAAAACCTTAGGTAGCATTATGTGTCCCAATACAACATCCCATGCTATAATTTTATTTATTTTTTGGACCAATATTCTATTATACACAATCTTTGATGCCTTGTCGGGCATGCCCCCTACGACCTTATTCTCACATGAAAATCTAAGTTGTGTGCTAGCCTACCATGGATTATAGGATCATAAATGTCATGGAATTCATTAGTGAAACCTGGGGTTTTAACGAGTTGGGCATAGTCTATTTTTTTAATCTCTTTGGCTTTCCCATCACCAGTAGCCTAGTACAGTAGTGATACTAATGGTAGACAAGCTTGAAAATGTAAACCTTCAGCACTTGGTACCCTAATTCTACAATTTAAACTGCAAGATTGAAAAATAAAAAATGTGTGATGTAGGTGTTTTGTATTTCTCTCAAGAACTTAGCTGAATATTCAAATTTGAAATGAATTTCTTGCATCCCCGAATTTGGATTCTAATTTTTGAATCTTCCTCTTTAATTGGTTACTCCAAGGTCCAATCTCCCTTAATATCAAGAGCTTCCTCAAAGGTCAAAACCATGGTTAAAATTCATTTCTTTTTCTTTCTTTCTTTAGTAAAAACATTCATTCATTCATTTATTAAAACCTTTCATTCCTAATAGTGCTCACACGTGTCTCTAAGTCTATTCCACTGAATTTTTTAAGAAACTCATGTCCTTTAGAACTTCATGATGAAATAGATATTGTAATTGATTTGAGATCATCTAATTATCATTAAGTTGATTGATTAATTAATTATAGACTTAAATTATAGTTAACTAGCACTTGTACCTTATATGCGGTTCAAGGGATAGCTGATAGTAAATTAAAGATAAAATTTAATGGTTAAATATATTGGTGAATAAATTAATCTAATATTTAAATAGAAGTAATGAATAAATTTAAAAACAATAAAATATAATAAAAAAAATAAAAATGATTAAAGTTTATTCAGAGACTTCAAAGTCTGACATGTGCGAACGATCGAGAATGAAGAGGCCAATGTGTTGTAAAAGTTGGCCACATTATTGAGAGAGTTGCAAGAATATCATCTTGAAGATTTTCACAATCTGCAAATAGATGATGTGGTGACCCAGTCTGACACTTATGGAAGCTCCAGGTTCTGAGCAAGTACAAAGAGTTGGGAGTTTACCAAGGCAATTGGCTCATCATGACGGTGAACGCATTCAATGTCACATTGATCATAAAGGAATTATTTAATAGTTAGGACTATTCATTTATGATAATATATTGATGAAAATGGTAATTGTCGACATGGGAATGACAAAGGTGATGGGAATGGAGACTATGGTATGATGGTTATAATTGTCTTTATAAGCTCTTTATAGCAATTTTATTTCGGTATAGCGATAACCTTTGCTTAGTCTCTTCCTCCAGAGGTTGGTTTAAAGTGCAAGAAAGGAAAAGCTATGAAGATGGGGATATTGTAGTGATTGGAAGCAATGGAGGTGAGTTTTATAGTGAAAACAAAGAAGAGGTTAGTGCCCTTCGTGGGTAGGATCACAGACAGATGGCTGCAAGGTCTTTTTCTGTTCAAGGATGAGAGATTGTTGTAGGTGGTGAAGTTAATTATATGGGGGAGATTTTAAATATAGGTCATAGACATAGGACAAAAATGGAGATATACTCCTTAATTGTAGCATGGGGTTTAGAGTTTGAAGATTCAGTGGACACGGTGAAGAGGGTTCTGAGAGCTCTAATATCAAATGATTATCTCTTGGGCATGGACTCTATCTTTGAATGGGCAATACTTGGAGTGGGAATTGATGTCTTTGAAGGAGTGGATGAGCTAGTGAATTACATTCGTTTCATATGATGAGAAGAAGATGAAATGAAGTCAAGATTCAAGGCTCTTGCAAATCGGGGATGGGAGGCTCTAAAGACATTTGTAGAGTTGATGAGAGTGGAAGCTGCGATAAGGGAGGCAAACGAGGTGGATAGGATGGAGGTGGGTCATAGAAGAGAACAATGTATTTGGTCATTGCTCTGTCTAGGTTTTAAAAGGACTTTGGATGCTAAATTTTTAAATTTAATGTCTAATTTTGTGTGTTACTCAATCATGTTGGTAGTCTTTATTTAGGGTTGCGATTCTGTAAAACAATGAATGTATGATCTGTGACTATTATCGAGTAGTCAACATGCTTATTCTGATGGATTTTGGGGAGAAATTTGTGGGGGGGTTCTTGTGAATATGCAAGAACTTGAGTGGACGTATGGTATATTTTTTGGATGGCTAGGGTGGAATCTTATTATCCTTTTGTTATCATATATTTATAATATTAATTAAATCTACTTATTGCCGATTAAAAAAATATATTATAAGTGAATAAATTAATCTAATATTTAAATCTAAGTAATGAATAAATTTATAAAGAATAAAATCTAATAAAAATTAAAATTAATGACATACATATTTTACCCCATCATGCACTTCCTTTGATATCAATTGTCCAGATCACTATGCGATTGCACAGTTAGATCAAGATGTTCATTCACCTTAACTCCACAACCCCTCTCGCACACATGGTACATGGGCTCTGCTGATGTTAGGTTGTTCTTAAGTAGATCAATAAGATTTTGCATGTTGGAGGTTAAAGGACACATCATAATTGGAAAGGGCTGGCCCAATCTATCCTCCTCATTAATTAAGTATACAATTTATAATAGTTAATTAGACAATGCTCACACGTGTCTCTCTTCCGATGACTTTTGAAATAACCTTTGTCCTTAAAAAATTTGGGCCGTAATAGAGCTTATGAAGTTGATCTACTATCATCCAACGGTCATTAAGTTGATTGATTAATTAATTGTATATTTATAGTTAACTAGAACTTGCACCTTATATGAGGTTCTATGGATAGCCGAAGTAAATTAAAGATAAAATTTAATGTAGTTTAATATTACAAGTGAATAAATTAATCTATTATTTAAATCTAAGTAACGAATAAATTTAAAAACAATAAAATATAATAAAAATTAAAAGTAATGACTTTCATATTTTACCCCGTCGTGCACTTTCTTTCAGATCAACGACCCAGATCACCGCATGATTGCGTATTTAGATCAAGATGCATGTTCACCTTAACTCTGCAACTCCATCGACACACATGGCACATGGGCCCTGCTGATGTTAGGCTCTTCTTAAGTGGACCAATAGGATTCTGCATGTTGGAGGTCAAAGGACACATCAGAAAGGGTTGGCCCTGTAGCGTCATAAATTGTACACCCTTGCTAGGGTGGTACAATTCTATGCTTAGTTTAGCACCCACCTTAGTGTGTTTTCATATTGCATTTTAATTTCCCTTTAAGCATTTAATTAATTAATTTAATTAAATCTGAAGTCATATTTCATTACTCCCCACATCATAAAATTGGGCCCTTTACCCTAAGTGTGCCCCTTTTTATTTTATTTCTCCAATAAATCATTAAATCATAAACCCTAATTATGTCTTATTTTGACCTTTAAGGCCCAATTTCACATATCAAAACATCTCAAAATCAGCTGTAACTTTGGGATTCACTCTAATATCATAATGTCTAATGACCGTCAAAATTTGTTGAAAAGTTGGTTGGACCGTGCGTAAGTTATGCATAGTCCCCGATATTTTTCCCAAAATTTCGAGAGCATAGTTCTATAATATTATAATGCTCAACCCCAAGAAATTGGTGGAAAATTCAATCTCTAAGTTGGCCTAAAAATGAAATTAAGAGCTAGGGTTTCATACATAAGAACTATCTTTCTTCATTTGAATAGGAAGAAGTTTTTGGCTAAGTTTCCTAGCAATCACAAGGAGCCTTGTATGCAGTGAAAGTGAAGATCTTTTGGAGTCTTTAGCAACTTTCAAAAAAATCTATCAAGCATTCATCAATCATTCTTTCATCAGTTGGGGGCTTTTGAAGATGTAGGAAAGCAATAGGAGATCATCAACTGAAGATTAGCTTGTACCCCTCCCTTGGGGTTGGGTATGATTTCATGTTGTTTTCATGTCTTTGTATCAGCTTCATTACATCAATTTGAAGATTTACATTTATGCTTTAGATCACTTAGCATCATTTATTTAGATAATTTACTTTGTCAATTACGAGCATTTAGGGTTTACTCTTTAAAGCATAGGGTTACTCTAGATTGTTTGCATTCATCATTTTAGGGTTTGAATAAGGAAAAACCCCATATAGCCACAAATTGGTTATTTGTTGAGGTGGAAATCACCAAAATAGGAGTTTGAGTAATGAAAAACCCCATATAGCCACACAAAACCCTATTTTCAGTTGTAGGTGCAAGTACAAGTACAAGATCCGATCGTTACTGCAAACTTCAAGTCCAACAGAGCACATAGACACAGTCCTGAAGATCAAACTTGAGCATAAATCACCAAGAAAAGGGTGTGGTTCCCTAGTCCCACCCAGGACAGGGGCGTGGCACCCTAGTCCTCCCACTTTCAGGTGAAATTTGGCAGGTTAAGAGCCTAGAACATCAATATTGCAGTCTCTCAGTTGCAACTTCTTGTTTGCAGAATTAGGATAGGGGCATGGCACCCCTGTCCTAGGCAGTTTGACTCAGCTTTTGGTACTAGTTACACATTCAAATTCCTCACCCTTCTCTACTTTTAGTATCTCAGTTTCAATCCTGCAAGTTTCTACAATTTTAGTTCATATATGCTTTATTGTTCATCTCCTAGTCTAGTTGATCAATCACACCCTATTTTTCACATCTTCTCTTCATATACAACAAGAGGAATTGAAACCCTAAGAGATAATCCTTATCTCACTCTTTCTCACAAGAAGTAGCCAAAGTGAGCTATCTTCCTAGGCTCTTTCATATTTCCAATGTGTTGCCAAAAGTGGTATTAGGTCCTAGTCACCAGGTCTCCCTTTTTCCCCTCCATATTTTGGTGAACTTGACGTGAATCCAATCATATTTAATTCTAATTTATGTATTTTTTCTATTTCAAATTCAAATTTACATTTACAAGTTTCAATTCCTTGCAAATTTCAAAAAATTTAGGTGTCAATTTTGTTAAAACCCTAATTTTTCAATTCAAAATTGAACTTGTGGATAGCTTAATTTGGATCATTAATTCCAGATCTTATTTAGGAACACATTTCACTCATAAATTTAATTTTATAAATCAACATTTAGATTGCTTGCATTGTTTAAAATTGAACATTTCCTTTTAGTTTGCATACGTTATCATTTGAAAGAGGAAAATTGTTGTCATGATGCATCCATTTCATAAATGTGATAATGGGTTAGCTTCCCTTGCTTCAATTTTTCCATCTCTTAAAGAACCTCCTCCTATCTATGACAACATTTTAGTGCCTAAAAGAGTTGTTACCAACCCCTTCAAAACTCTCCCATGCTCTAAGGATGAAGATTTGAAGAGTGATCTTGACAATTCTCCTAAAATGTGCCCTTCCCATCTAGCTAGCTTAGAGGAAGAGGATGATATCATAAACACCTTTCTTAGTGTTACTTTACCTTCTTTACATGATGCCTCTCTAAGTGAAAATTTATTCATGGATATTGACTTATCTTCTCCTAAATTTGGTCTTACCAATGGGGGAATGTTAGTGCAACAAGAGGTTATGAACACTTCTTTCAAAGATCTCCTTCCTAAGCATGAATCTTTGGAGAAAGATGTTCATCTCCCTCCTAAAGAATACTCCCCTCATGAGGATCATTTTGTGCAAGAAGATGATATTGTCCCTACTTTTCCTGGTGATGGCATTTCCTCTTTTTGACTGCAACAAAATTCCCACTAGAGATGATGCATTAATGAGAAATGCTTCTCCTTTCCCCGAAGGTTGTCTTACCCATAAAGATGCCTTAGAAAAATATGATGAAATAATAATCGATTTTCATAATTATATCTCCCCCGAACATCCTATTGAACACATTTTGAGGCAAGAAGATGATTTAAACACATGTAGCGATGCTCTCCCTCCTAAGGATGAAGAATTAATTAACAATGTTATCCCTTCTCTCAAAACTGGCAATAACAATAAGGACATCTTTGTGCAATATATTTCTAATACTTTTTTCAATGACCTCACTATTTGGGATGAACAATTAGAAGAAGGTGTTGATTATTCTCTCCCCCATGAGATAACCCTAGCCAAAGAGGATGAAATCATGATTGATAACTCTCTTGATAGAATCTCACTTTCCATGAATCTCAGTCATTTTTCTCTAAAGGTAAAGCATATCCTTCTCCCCAACTAAGTTCTACTCATAAGGATATCTTAGTTCAAGAAGATATTGTTAATGTCCCTTTCAAAGGTCTCCTTCTCAAAGGTGAAACTTTAGAGAGTATTGTTGATCCTTCTCCTATAGAGTATTCCCCATATAGATCCTTTGATGATAAAGGATGATATGACATTTCCTACTAATACTCTTCCTTCTAAAACATCAATTCCTACTCCTAGTCTACCTTGTAAAATTGATCTTATTCATGATAACATTTTAGTGCAAGAAGAGACTATCAACAAATCTTCCAGCAATCTTGTCCATTCTTCTTCTAAAATTCATAAGGACACCTTTGATATTCCTAATCTATCTTCAATCAGTTTGATACATGTGAATGAAACACCTAATAAACCCCTCTTCACAGTTCAAGGTACTCGTCCTTCTCAAAGTTCTCAACATAAGCCTATCTTAGTGGTTCAATGTGGTTATGCTAATGATTCTTTTTGCACTCCTAAGAAACCTGTTAGTACTGTGCAAAGAGGCTATCCTACTAAGAGCTCTTATGAGTATGCTAAGAAAATCACTAAAGAGAGTTATCATGTGGTTGCTCATACCTACAACACAAGAAGCAATAGGCAACCTAATCCTCTTCCAGTTATCCCAACTTCATGTCCTCCTTCTCAATCTACTCTTCCACAAGCACCTCGTATATCACAAAGTCTTAGTAAGGAGTATGATCTCATTGAACAAATTAAAGATACTCCTGCCAAGATTTCTATTTGGGATTTGGTTCAGACTTCACCTTCTTATAATGGGATGTTACAAGATGCTTTAAAAACCTTAGATGCCCCACCTATAGTGACACCTAATAGCATGGCTTCTTTGATTGATCCTACAAACATACCCAAAGCTCAAATTGCATTCAGACAAGATGATTTACCTTCTCATGAAATCCAACATCAATAAGATCCTCTTATGATTATGGTCATTATCAACAATAATGATATAATATGAACCCTTATGGACAATGGATTTGGCCTTAATGTTTGCAGTGTGGACTTATGAGATTAGATTAATGTGGATCATTCTCTCATCTAACCTACTTCAATTTTTATTCGAGGCTTTGATAATGTTGCTAAATAATATTTAGGTATCATAACCTTTCTTGTTAAGGTAGGTCTTATTACTTTATCTATACCTATTCATGTCATGCCTAGTAGTTTGACATATAACCTTCTATTAGGGAGACCTTTGATTCATAGCATGCAAGTTGTCCCCTCAACTTTGCATAGGCAGGTCAAGTTCATTTATGACAATAAGACATACACCTTGTTAGTTGATACCAATATTAAAGCTCCATTAAAAGTTGGATCTTCTTGTTCAACTACTTCCCATATTTCTCCCAATCCTCCTGCTTCTTCAAATACATCTATTTCCTTTAATGATTGTGTTCCTTCTAGTACTCTTGATTCTTCTACTCAACTAGAATCTCCTCCTGAAGATATATTTTCTCCTGAAGGAGTGCTCTTAGATGATGATTGGGGATCTCTGGACTTTAACCCTTCTTTTATATGAGAGTATAGAGTATCTTGGAAAGAATCTAAGACTAAGAAGGATAAATCTAAGGAGGAACCTAAAGAGAAACCCACTTTGTCTAAAGAATTAAGTAACAACTTTGTGGCAGCTTCTAATTCAAATAATTATTCAAATCCTTCCTCTAATTCATATAGCACTAAGACCTATGAGGTGCAACCATCTCTTTCTGATTTGGCATCCCTTTATGGTCTTGGTTTTCAAATTTTAGCAAAGAGTGGCTATAATGGCAATGTGTGTGGTGAAAATGAAAAAGGAATTGAAGTTTCTTTAGAACATAACACACATGAAGCATCATTTGGACTTGGATATAATCCCTCTAAGCCCACCAAAGAATCTAAAAGACCATCTCTCAATGTGAATGCTATATATAGTAGTGATGATGACCTCACCTCAACCAAATCATCTTCTACTTCTTTCAACACTCACCCCCCTCATAAGGAAATCTTGGTGATGAACAAATCTCTTTATGAATCTCCTCACGAGATTTATAATCCCACTTATGAGACTATATCTTCTAATCATTCTAAAATCCCTTCTTATAGGAATAAGGCTCTATTGAATTACACTTATTCCTCTCCTAAGATTTCTTGTGTGTAAGAAAAGTATAGCTTAGTGGCCTATTCTTCTCCTATAAAATTCTCTCTTTATAAAGACTTTTTAACATTCATCATCTTGTATATGCTTTTAATCTCACTTATAGTAGAGATTTTAACATGTCATATTCAAATACCTCATTCAATCTATCATGTCTTTAAATAACATTAATGGCTATTATGTTTCTCATCATTATGTGGCATTGGTAGCTCACTTACTCGGGGCTCATTGTCATTCATGATGGTACAATTTCACATGCAATCATACTTTTTGAAGAAACATAATAGCCTATTTATATCTCATCTATTCTCCCTATATATGGGGGGCAAGATTGATTTCAAACATCTCCCCTTCTTAAGATTAAAATTTCCCCTATCTGAAGTAGTGTCTTCTATAAGGATTTCTTATTGGTTATAGAGGTGTATTCATATTTGAATTCCTTCTCTCATATTGGAACAAGCATCCCTAATGGGGATCTTAAGTAAATGTCCTTAATTGGGACCTCCTCCTTGATGTTGGAAGTCTTTGATCATTCATTAGTTTATTTTCATCATTGAGTAGTATATTTTATAATAAACCATTCTATTTTGTGAATGTGCATGTCCCTGATGAGGATCTATTGTCTTCTTTTAGAAGAGTATTGCTATAGATAATCTCTTTGATGTAATTTCAATCCTCTTTTCTCTCTCTCATGGTTCACCAAAGTGTGTATTCATGCTTTCTATCTCTTCTTCCTTTTCTTCTCTTCATATTTGTTTCCATTTAAATATTTCATCTTGTGTTAGAGAGCTCTCAAATGCTCACACTCTTTGTTGTGTTGGAATTGAGGTTTAAACCTCTTTTTTACCAAATTATTCTCCATTAGTTTTTGATCTTATATCAAATCTTCTTGTAAGCATTTAGGTGATTTTCTAATTTTATCTAAGATGTGGTTTTGTAGGGTGGGGTTCCTAACTATGTACTACAGATACCGATGGGGGTTTTGTCCAACAACTTGTGGATATATCCTTTTTCATGAATGTTTAATTTTATTTACTTTATCTTTCATATGCACATAGTGTCACATGATGGCTAAAGTGGGGGCTAAATGTAGCGTCGTAAATTGTACACCCTTTCTAGGGTGGTATAATTTTATGCTTAGTTTAGCACCCACCTTAGTGTGTTTTCATCTTGCATTGTAATTTCCCTTTAAGAATTTAATTTTAATTAATTAAATTAAATATTTATAAAGTCATATTTAATTACTCCCCACATTATAAAACTGGGCCCTTTACCCTAAGTGTGCTCCTTTTTATTTTATTCCTCCAATAAATTATTAAATCATAAACCCTAATTATGTCTTATTTTGACCTTTAAGGCCCAATTTCACATATAAAAACATCTCAAAATCAGCTGTAACTTTGTGATTCACTCTAATAGCATCATATCTAATGGCCCTAAAAATTTGGTGAAAATTTGGTTGGACTAAAATTTTGGGAGCATAGTTCTATGAAATTATAATGCTTAACCCCAAGAAATTGGTGGAAAATTCAATTTCTAACCTAGCCTAAAGATGAAATTAATATCTAGGGTTCCATACATAAGATCTCTCTTTCTTCATTTGAAAGTGAAGAAGTTTTTGGCTAAGTTTTCTAGCAATCACAAGGAGCTTTGTATGTAGTGAAAGAGTAGGTCTTTTGGAGCATTCAACAACATTTAACAACATCTATCAAGAATTCATGAAGAATTATTTTATCAATTGAGGGCTTTGGAAGATGTAGGAAAGCAATAGGAGATCATTGCCTGAAGATTGTCTTGTACCCCTCCTTGGGGTTGGGTATGATTTCATGTAGTTTTCATGTCTTTGTATGAGCTTCATTACATCAATTTGACGATTGAATGATCGATTCAAACACAACAGTTTATTATTGTGCCTAAAGAAGCATTAAATTGGAGGACTGATTGTCACAAGCAAAGTCGGAGCCTCGAGTTCAGTTCGTCGAAGGGGCGGGCGCTAGAATAAAGTAGTAAATTAATGCGTGCCCTACAATTCTATTTACATTTATGCTTTAGATCACTTAGCATCATTGATTTACATCATTTACTTTGTCAATTACGAGCATTTAGGGTTTACTCTTTAAAGCATAGGGTTAGTCTGGGTTGTTTGCATTCATCATTTTAGGGTCTTGCACACAAACAAGATTCCTGCACACAATATTTTACTATACAAATTGGCTATTGGTTGAGGTAGAAATCACCAAACTAGGGGTTTGACTAAGGAAAAACCCCATATAGCCATCCAAAACCCCATTTTCAGTTATAGGTGTAGGTACAGGATCCGATCATTTTAAATTTTACGTCCGACAGAGCACACAAACATAGTCCTGAGGATCAAACTTGAGCAAAAATCACTAGGATAGGGGCGTGGCACCCTAGTCCTGCCTAGGATAGGGGTGTGGCACCCTGGTCCTACCTAGGACAAGGGCATGGCACCTTGGTCCTCCCACTTTCAAGTAAAATTTGGCAAGTTGAGGGCCCAAAACATCAAGGTTGCAGTCTCTCAGTTGCAGCTTATTGTTTTTTGAATCAGGATAGGGGCTTGGCACCCCTATCCTAGGTAGTTTTACTTAGGTTTTGGTGCTAGGTACACATTCAAATTCTTCTGCCTTCTCTACTTTCAGTATCTCAGCTTCAGTCTTGCAAGTTTCTACAATTTCAGTTCATATATGCTTCATTGTTCATCTCCTAGTCTAGTTGATCAATCACACCCTATTTTTTACATCTTCTCTTCCTATACAACAAGAGGAATAGAAACCTTAAGAGATAATCCTTGGCTCTCTCTTTCTCACAAGAAGTAGCCAAACTGAGCTATCTCCCTAGGCTATTTCCTATTCCCAATGTGTTGGCAAAAGTGGGATTAGGTCCTAGTCACCTGATCTCTCTTTTTGCCCTCCACAAGCCCAATATTTCTTCCTCATAAACCGTAGTATTGAGCGGTCACCTTCTATTTATCCAATGACCTAAATCATTGTGTAGTTGTGTGATTAATCAAAGTTTCTCACCAAAACTAACTTTGTAACTCCACTCGTATGGGCCCTTCCAATAGTGAAAACATACACTTGGACCACTAAATGAATGACACATGGAAAGCCATGTAACATAGCTAGGATGTGGGTCCATCATGCTCATCTCCTAAGTGTGATAAGGTGTATCTATCTTTTGTAAGATTAGTGGCTAGGATCTTCATGCAATTGCAGAGTTAGATTGAAGTTCTTAATGATACTAACTCCGTAGTGTTGAAGGTTTTTATTAAATATGACAAATAAAAAATAATAAAATTAAATACATTAAACCAGAACACATGCCTGCATTAATTTTCATTATAAATTTATATTACCTTTATTACAGTACTATTTTACTTTTACCGTGCTTTGGATTCTGAAATACTTTGTGTGTTTTATAATTTGAATTTACCGTTGTAAGGGTTTAACTTCTAGGGGTTTTTGCACGAGCTATAGTTGCATTTGTTACAATAATCACTGCTTTAGATCCATGTCTCTTTCAATTTCATGAGCCTAATAAACCCTAAATTTAATAATTTCCAACAATACAATTTTCTAGCAATAAATCTAATAAACCCTAATAGTAAATAGTTGCGTAAGGCTAGCACCCATTATAATATTGTTCTCCAAAATAATGAAAGATTCGCCAATATAAATCATTTGAACAATTTTTTTGAAAAGTTAATAGTTGGGTAGGGCCAACACCCATTACATTAAGATAAGATTAAAGATAAAGAAAAAACAGTATTTGGCTTGTAGCTGAAAATACATTCCTAGTAGCATTTCCAATGATCACCCATAACAACCCATAATCCAAAATACAAAATTCAAGAATCAAAACTGAATGAAGCATCTGCACCATACTTCAGGGCTAGGAGACATTCTTAGCTTGTCTTGCCACCTCCACAACTTCACGTTCCTCCTTCATTATGTCCTACCTAACTTTATTGGCTTCTAAGATGAGCGAGGTCATTCTTATCCGCAATTAGCATGAGCTTCGCCTATTACAATTTCCTCCACACCACGCCTGTCATCCTCAATCCATTCCTCTCCACTCCCTAGCTCCAGTGGCCCTACAATCTCAATCACATCCACCTCCTCAAATTCATCTTCATCTAGCAACCCTTCAATGCTCAAGTAGTCCAAATGCTAATCGTCCTCCTTGAGTTCGTTGATTTTAGCAACATGCAGGAGGAAATTAATACTACATAGTATATCACTCCTTCGTGCTTGCAACAACTATGCATCTTGTGTTTGCACAATTGGAAATTTAAAAAGCCTTTCAATATAATAGTTTTGTTGCAGGGGAATTAGAAGGTTATCATCCACATTGTGGATCACCGCATCATTGTCACACAAATATGCATGCTTGAACACTATCTGGGTGAGTGTTTTTGCCCAGTCATTGGAAACCCTCACATATAATAGCATGGAAAGAACAAAGGCCAAAATATCCGAACTGACCCTATGCCTGTGATATGCCATCAAAAATTCTAGCTCTAACATTGTCTTGATTGCATGCATTATGTATGGGTGTTCATTCACCAAGACTCTGCCTAATCATTTATCAGTGACTTCACCTACAAATGCTTCATGTGGTTTTGTTGGTCTGAGCATAATCGATGTGTCCATCACTCCCACCTTAGTGTTTCCAAATCGAACATGTAATGTGAAAATACAATAATACCCCAATACCCAATTTTAAGGCATTCGATCTACTTTAGCATAAATGTCTCATTAAATGCACACTTACCATAAGTTTCCTTGTGCAATATATATTAATAGTATATATATCTTCTTTTTTAATTTTTCTAAATTTTGATACAAGTACATAAACCCACAAACAAAATTTCACTTTCACAAGAGATTTGCAAAGACAAATAACAAAATCATTGATATTGTTAGATACAATGAAAGTCCCAAAGACATTGAGAGGGGGGGTGAATCAGTGTCTAACCGGTTTATGGAATAATTAAACTTATTTGTAACTTTGCAACCCAAATAGATATACCGGTAAACAAGAAATAATGCAGTAAACAAAAATAACAAACACAACATAAGTGCATACCATAACACAAGGTATTTTAACAAGGAAACCCGGTGACCCACAATAGTTACTCACTAACCAATATGAATAAATATTACTTACAATAGGGGCTTGCACATGCAGGGAGGCCAACAGCCTAGAGCGCATTGGTCAAAGAAGAGTCTCACTGACTACAATAAGGACAATTAAATCTAATACAATGTACTGCTAAAAATAGCATCTCTAATGCCTGGTTTGGTACTGGTTTAAGCTCATTCATATACCTTAACCAAAACCATTCGCTATCTACTATATCACCTCATACAATATATTTTGCTACATCTACCACATCAAAATGACCTATAAGATCTCATACATATATGAGTCTTTACAATATACCAAGTCGGCTTTACAAAAGATAATTATATTTACAATACAGTTCGCATAAACAAAACTTGTCACATGTCGGCCTAAGTGTTGGTATACTTCATTTTCCAATGTAATCTGGATGCCGGTGAAAGTGCCTACCGGTGCTAGTGTCTATCGGTGTATGATGTTTGTGATGCCGGTGCATGTAGAAACCTAAAACCGGTTGTTTTCCATCAATGACAACATCAATCATATTCTCATTAGAGTGTGGAATTCCAACAATCTCCCCCTTTGGCATTGATGGCAACACTCATGAGAGAAATCCAAAAACTGTTATCCAGAAGTGAAGTCCAAAATCTGATCCCAAAAATGTGTGCTCCCCCTGAGCAAGTGATCTCCTCTATGCAATTCTTTTTCTCCATAATACTACTCCCCCTTTGACATCAATAGCAAAGGATGTCAAAAATAAAATAATACAAAAATTCTACCTCATAGCATGTAACCGGTTTCTTATAAGTTGAAAATGTTAGCCAAAAGTAAATTCAAGCTCTGCATGAATTTGTTATTGTCAGAAAGTATATTCTTTGTCTACTGGATCATGCTAATCAAATAGTGCATCTGCTACTCCAGTGATTGTTCTCCTTGAATTGATGCCTTCGATAGCTCAACCCATTGAGTAATAAGACTGTCCAGTCTTGGACCAATTTTAATTTTCAGTTCATGGGCCTTTAACCTTATTCTTGCCTTCTCTTTCTCAAGCTTCTCTAACTTCTCTTCAAAAACTACCATTTCTTGCTCAAAAACTAAGATAAGTCCCGAAGAACCTATCATATCATCTGCAATATCATCTATCTCCTTTTGTGTCTGCTCAATTTAATCATTAATGTCCTCTGTCAAATAGTGAGGTTTACAAGCTTCTCTATACAATTCCTTATACTCCAAAATTGTAGAATTAAGTACCAGTAACAGTGAATCTAAGTGGTATGTACAGTTTTTAATAATGTTCACAAAGAATTCACCCTTCTCTTTATCAACTCTCTCCATAATAGTAGCCTCATTCACCTTATCCTTTTGATATACCTTAAAGGTATTGTCCATTTTTGGTCTGCTCCTTTCTTCTTGTTTTCCTTTTCAACAAAGAATATATCCCATTTATCTGCACTCTCATCAACAATCTCCCTAACTCTCCCAGCCATTAGGCTCACTTGTCGGTGTCCATTGATAAATACTGACTGGTTTGCTTCAGAGATTAATCCATCAATTTCCTCTTTTGAATTTATAGGATGTACCGCCAACAATGCTTCAACTTTCAACTTCTTATCAAGTGCCATCACTGATAGTCTTTTTGCTTCTAATCTCAAATAAAGATCATTATGCAAAACATCCACAACTTCAATCAAAACTTTCTTATAGATATCTAAATGCAAAATTATGCTCTCTTCTCTAGTTTCCTTGTCAGAATCCTTAAAAGATTTATAGAATTTGTTCTTATTTGTCAGATTTCCTTCCTCTGTTATCTCATTCAATAGTTCTTCCAAAGTAGGGGTAACTGGTTTCTATTTATTTTTTGGTGTAAGCTTCTTCTTAGGTTCCCTAACTGTCTACTTCTTTTTTCTTAGTGTTCTTTTCTTCTTAGGAGAAGGAGAAGGTACCGATGAGGGTTTTCTCTTCTTCCTCTCTACTCTCTTGAATTCAGCTACTTTTCTACTATCGGTATTAGAAGAAGTGACAATCAGTGAAACACGTGCTTCGAGTTTCAGTCCTTCAAGTTCACTGGCTAATATACCACTTATATTCATTACATTTTCCTTGATTTCACTTGCCATGTTGGATGCATCTCTGGTAAGTTTCTCTCTTCTTTTTCTCTACTTCTGCATAGAAACAACACTCTCAATATTCTTAGCACTACCAAAAAATTCTTTAGATGGTTCTCTAGGTGCATCAAGTAGTGTTTTTGCATATGCCTCAAGAATATTTAGATCAACTTCATAACCCATTTCAGTAACCCAAATAGTTCTAGGGCTAACTACTTCCATCCATGTCTCATCATGTTTAATAACAAAGCATATTTGATTTTCATACTTATCAACTATACTCTATGGTAACCTCTCTCTTGCCTTCATTTTAGTTTGAATGTTTTGAAGTAATCTATTATGATCTTGACACAATCAGTGCCCATACCAGTGAAAACTTCCAGAGTCTGTTTTCCTACCGAGATGTCATATCCAAAATCCTTATGACCAATATTGGGTATCTCTTTGGTGAAGTAAAGCATTAGACAGACAAGTAAGTTGCCAAAGCGAAAAGTCCCCTTTTTGTCACCTTTAATCTTCTTCAAGTTATCAATCAATTCATCCTTAAGCCATTCACAAACATCAATTTTAGTGTTGTTCTTTACTATCTCATATGCACTATGAATACAAAGGCTAGAAACTGAATTCAACTTGTTTGCATGTGTTGCTCTATAGCTAAGTCCCATACTCACATATCTAACATTTGCATCAGTAATGTTATTAACCCTAAGAGATTTGTTGTTAGATGTTGCTCTGGTTAAGCTCATCACACCTTTGTTAGGTATTTTCTTGGTTTTGTCAGGCCTACTACCGGTTGATGGTAAACTAGTAACTGCCTTAATTGCTTCCTTGGTTATTTTGCAAACTAAATCTAACATATAAATTCTCCATGGACTCTGCTCAACACAAGATGGACTACTTCCTTTGGAAATTCAGGAATGTCTAGAATTTCAACAAAATCTAAGTATTCAATAATCTTATGTTTAGGTTTAATCAAACCTTGCTCATTAGTAATAACATCATTAAACATTTTCTTCAAGTCCTCAGTCCCTAGGTGTTCTAAGTTACAGTGGATATAGATTTTTGGGTCTTCAGCAAAAGAGACACCCTTCAAAATTTTCAAAAAAGCTTTGATAGAATCATCATGTTTAGCAATTTCAGGGATAATATTGAATATAGGTCTAGGGCGCTTGATGTTCTCTACCACAGTAGGGTTTGAAATAAAATTAGGAACAGAAGATGAAGATGCCATTTCAAAAGATAAATACCTCTTACTCAAAATTTGAATGCCTAAAAAATCACTTCTCTGCTTCGCCTTAGAATGCCCTTGCTCAATTTCGCACTCTCTAAATGTTTGAATGCTTTGTGATTTGAAATGAGGGTTTTCCGATGCTTTATAACCAAATTTTTTTCCAACAACCACATTAAAGACTTGCCAGTTAAGTGAAAACTTAACACATCTTCCAGTAAAGAAGAAATGTATCTTCTCACCATCAACTGAGGGTAGAATGCATGATTTTGAACTTGCTGCAATACCCCCTAAGGACTATTCCTTAGTTAGATGAAGAATCTCCTACCGATGGAGGATTACTCTGTTCTACCAGTGCAGAGATAGATTCATCAATTCTTTGATCTCTCTTCTTAATCCGTTGTTTTGAAAATTATTTCTTTATTTCGCTTACCTTTTCTTTTCCCTTTTCATTAGATCCTTTATTGTTCGTCGGTGAAATCTTGTTTCTACAAAATTTTGCAATATGACCAATCTTGTTACATGCATAACAAGTTAAATTATTCCTCTGAATAGCTTTTCCATATCCTTGACTGGTTTGTGTTCTGCATTGATTGGATAAATGTCCAAATCTACCACAAACATAGCATTTCACATTCATTCTGCAATTTTCTGAATTATGACCAACTTTATTGCATTTGGAACATTGACCGGTTCGATTATTTCTAAATCTGCACTAATTTTCTTTATGACCATACTTGTTGCAATTGAAACATTTCCCATTAAGTTTATAAGCATTAGGTTGTCTTACAGGTTTCTTGTGATCTTGATTATTTGCAGTCCGGGAACTTTCTCCAACTTCAAATCCAAGTCCAATTGTATCTCCATCAGGTTTTTGTCTTTTCAGCATGTCATCAAGTCTTTCTAAACTTTTCTTGAATTATTCTTTGTCTTCATTTGTAGTGATCAGCTCATTTTCCAGAATGCCAACTTGTCTCCTAAGCTCATTTTATCATGTTGCATGTGAATCAGATCTATCTTTAGCATATCATTCTCATGACAAAGTCTCTGATTTTCATTTCCTGCACCATTAAGTTTCCTAGTCAAGTCTTCTTCATTCTTCTTCCTATCTTCAATATCCTTACATAGCCTCATGGTTAGATCTTGCATTTCATTCCTCATGTTATCGTTCTCTTGTCTCAACTTATCTGCAATGTCTCTAAGAGTTTTTTTTTCATCATCATCATTTTGCATTTTCTCATGAAGTTCTTTCCTCTTGTTTTGTGCTATAATTAGGTTCTCCTGAAGTCCTTTAATGAATTCCTGTGCAGTCCTCAGATAATCTTCAAGTTTGATATTCTTCAATTTTTCTGCATCAAAATCTTCAAGAGCTCCTTCCAACTATTTTCTCAAATTCTCCATCGGTATCGGTTTCAGAATCTTCCTCAAGATGTTAGGCTTTTGCAAATAGAGGAAAAGGCTCTGATACCAATTGTTAGATGCAATGATAGTCCCAAAGACACTGAGAGGGGGGGGGGGGGTGAATCAATGTCTAACCAGTTTATGGAATAATTAAACTCATTTGTAACTTTGCAACCCAAATAGATATACCAGTAAACAAGAAATAATGCAGTAAACATAAATAACAGAGACAACATAAGTGCACACCATAACACAAGATATTTTAATGAGAAAACATGGTGTGGGAAAAACCTCGGTGGGATTTGTGACCCACAATATTTACTCACTGGCCAATATGAATAAATATTACTTACAATAGGGGCCTACACATGCGGGGAGGCCAATAGCCTAGAGCACACTACTCAAAGAAGAGTCTCACTGACTACAATAAGGATAATTAAATCCAATACAATGTACTACTCAAAATAGCATCTCTAATGCCTGGTTCAGTATCGGTTTAAGCTCAGTCATATACCTTAAGCAAAACCTATCTCTATCTACTATATCACCTCATACAATATGTTTTGCTACATTTACCACATCAAAATAACCTATAAGATTTCATACATATATGAGTATTTACAATATACCAAGTCGGCTTTACAAAAGATAATTATATTCACAATACAGTTCGCATAAATAAAACTTGTCACATGTCGGCCTAAGTGCTAGTATACTTCATTTGCTGATGTAATCTGGATGCTGGTGAAAGTGCTTGCCGGTGCCGGTGTCTATCGGTGTATGATGTGTGTGATGCTGGTGCATGTAGAAACCTAATACCGGTTGGTTGCCATCAATGACAACATCAACCATATTCTCATTAGAGTGTAGAATTCCAACAGATATTATTATTCATGTGAGATCAAGAAGTACATTCTAGAGATTATATTTATAATAATTGTCATGACAGATCATAAACTAATTAATATTGCTAAAGTAATATTTACACTCTTCACTTTGAAAGACTCCACATTCTAACTTAGAGACTACTACTCTACACTTTTTCAAAGAGACCAAGATTCCATCCAAAAAAATCTCTTAATTACAGTCTTGGAATTCCTTTTATAAGAGTAAGGAATGCAACAAGCTTCAGGTTATATAACTGCCATGTTCTCATTTGACATATGTTTGTTTTATATGCATGGAAATGAAATATTCCCAATATGAAACCTAAAATAGAACAAGATAACTTATCAAACCATATGACTAAAACTATCATGAAACTATCATGGACCACTGTGAATAATAAAATACAGTTGAAATTCAACTACTTGAGTTGCACCACCATCACACTGCTAATAACCTCATGGATGCAAGATTTTAACTATAAAAACTAGAGGAAGGATTTTACTGATGCAAGATTCTAGCTATAAAAACTAGTCGATGAGATCCATAGATGAATATTGTAATCAAAATAGGGGTCTGTCTTTAGTTATCAATTTCAATTAAAGAGGCTCTTTGCTAGAGCCGAATGTAGGCAACCAAAGAAAGACCACCTAGAGTTGTAGATGGCCTTTCAAAATCCCTTTAGCTACCTCTTGCAATTTCAAAGTCCCTTTAGCTACAAAGTTTTTTGTTGTGATACTATAAACACAACCTTCTTGAAATATTCTCCACCCAGTGTCATTAAACCTATATCTTATGAGCACACAGGAAACATTTACATATGGGCAGATTCCATTTTTGATACTGTTCTTAGACAAGTGTAGAGGGAAATATTTATAATGCTCTTTAATCAACTAAACTACCAATGATTTATGAAAAAACCTCGAAACTCTAAATTTAAAAGTTATAAATATTACTTTTCCCCTTTTTCCTTTCCCAATAATTAGAACTTATTAGCCATAATCATTTTTAACTGCCATTTCAATATATAACTTTTTCTTTGGGAACAAGCTAGCATTCGTACCCATGTTGGTGGGTAACTCTTCATGCCACCTAATTAAAGCATCAAAACTCATCATTTTGATACAATCATTTAACTATAAATTCAATAACTTCTTCGAGAACAAGCTAATGTCCATACCCATGCAACACTTCATCCAAATGATAAGCATACAGTCATTTGATAGGTGGAGTTTTTTCTATGTGAAAGGATCACTTAGAATATAAGATCAGGATTTCATACGTGTGCTAAAAGGTATATTTCTAATTCCAATGGATATGCAATACACTTGCTATATGGGCTATTTTTAAAAAAAATAGTGAAAGATGCACCTTAATTATTCTACATTTAATTGGACTTTGATTTTGATATATTTTTGAAACAAAGGAAATTGCACTTTCATTTTGACGTATTTCTGAAATAGATCCCAGATAGCTTCAATATACCAATGCTTATGTCTAAGGCACATAGTCAAATATGAGATCAAGAATTTAAACCCAAGCAGCAAATAATTTCATAATAGTGAGCCACTTGAGCATTAATGCCTAACATTAACACAACTCCATGCATAGTTGCACAAATTATTCTTATAGATCCATTACATTACTCCAGACTTATAGTAACTTGCAAATAGATTGCAATTCATTCCTTGAAGGAAATCCACATACACACTAGTCAAACATTGACAATGAAATTGCCAAGACAAATCAAAATATCCTTAATATTATGATTCACCATTCATGTAAAATTTGAAAGTACAAATGAAGATGTAATCTTAGCAACAATAACAAATCTAGTAGTCTATTCATTAACTAATTAAAGAAAAACTGAGCAAAAGTGTACAATCTTTCTCCTTGAAAACACCCTACATAGTAGACAAGACAAAGTCCCATTTCTAGTTCTACTCTCCCCGAAGATGATAAATTATAGAATCCTTCTTTATGGCCTTGGTATTCCTTTTATAATCACAAGGAATGCAACAAGCTACTGACTATTTACAAGAATGTGTAACATGTATTGCAATGTCGTAAAACCACCAAGCCAATATACATTGAAGCTTCGGTGCAGAGACACATAAAGATTCCATGAATATGAACTACCTTATGAGCCATGCCACTATTTCACATTTGTAGTATAATTGATGCAGAGAATACCAAGATACAAGATTATCATTATATTTCCTAGTAGGGGAGAACTTTGAGAGTTTTGATCAAGCAGGAATGCTTGATTCGAAAACTGCATCACTTATGTCTTCAACTAGCTTTGTCTCTGCATTCTACCCTTTATAAGGGGGAAATGGTAGTTTCTAGAGAATCAAAATTATTTACAATTGCAACTGAAGCCTGCAGTTGCACTCAATCCTTTTAAAATCCCTCTAGTTACCTTTGGCTATTTTAAAATCCCTATGGCTACAAGGTAAGTCATTAATCTACTTTACTTCATGGCATCTGCAAACCTTTAGCCATATCTCCTTATGCCACAAATATATTAGTCTATTCATTAACTAATTAAAAAAATACTGAGTGAAAGTGTGCATTCTTTCTCCATGAAAAAACCCTACACACTAGACAAGACAAAGTCCCGTTTCTAGTTCTACTCTCCCTGAAGATGAAAAATTACAGAATCCTTCTTTATGGCCTTGGTATTCCTTTTATAATCACAAGGAATGCAACAAGCTACTGACAATTTACAAGAATGTGTAACATGTATTGCAATTCCTTAAAACTACCAAGCCAGTATACATTGAAGCTTTGGTGTTGAGACAGAAATTGCTTCCATGGATGTGAACTACCTTATGAGCCATGCCACTATTGCACATTTCTAGTTATTGATGTCGAGAATACCAAGATACAATATTCTCATTACATTTCCTAGTAGGGGAGAACTTTGAGAGTTTTGATCAAATAAGAATGCTTGATTCCAAAACCACATCACTTATATCTTTAGCTAGATTTCTCTCTGCATTATACCCTTTATAAGGGGGAAATGGTGGTTGCTAGAGAGATCAGAATCATTTTCAATGACAACCGAAGCCTGTAGTTGTACTCAATCCTTTTAAAATACCTCTAGTTACCTTTGGCTATTTTAAAATCCCTATGGATACAAGGTAAGTCATTAATCTACTTTACTTCATGGCATAAGAAAACCTTTAGCAATATCTCCTTATGCCACAATTCAGTTGCACCTTTTTATAAACTTCATTTTAAAAACAACACTTCCTTAAAAATTATCTCTAGAAATATGTCTATCTTCTACATTATGAAATGTAGCATGCGAATAAGATAACTTCTATCATCTACATTTTGAAATTCAACATGGGAGTAATGACCCTATTTCCTGATTTGCAAAGTGGCGACAACTGCCTATTAGGTCTACACTTTGGATTATTCCACATACTATATTAATCTGTGTGAGATGTACTTTTCTATCATTTACTTATAATATAAAATATACCATAAGTAAGCTTTCATTCCAATAGTCCTGACAGGCGCAATGTTTTCTATGCAAAAAGGATAGCAGAGAATCTTCGATCAAGATTTCATATGCACAAAAAAGTAGCTTTCTAAAATATTTCATACAGATATTTAGGACACTTACACCTAAGATGTGATGTGTTTTCTATATGTTTTTTTCTCCAGTAAGTAATTTTCCTTAATTATTCTAATTTTTTATGAGATTAAAAAATATTCGCCAATGTAATTATTATTTTCCCCAAAAATAATGAAACATTCTCCTTAATTTTTCTATATTTTTCATGCAATATGAAAAAAATGGCCAATGGTAATTGTAGACACCTAAAAATGTCTCATTGATCATGTACTAATTATTCGTCTAATCGATTAAATAATTCTTTAATTATTTAATTAAATTAATTAATCTTATTCTTCTATTTCAATTCTATCATCATTTAGCCATTTAAACCAATTTTCTAATGTTAATTAAATATTTATTATTTAATTAATTATGATTATTAATCCCCCAATTTAAATAATCTTTATTATTTAAATAAATTCTTTTTCAATTTCTATCTCTATTCAATTAATCATTAACCCTTTTCTAAATAATAATTAAATATTTATTATTTAATTAATTATGATTTTAATCCTTTAAATTAAATAATCTTTATTATTTAACTAAATTCAATTTCTAAATAATTAAATAGTTTCTCTAAATTATTTAATTAGGTAATTAATTCTTCTAATTTCATTTAATTAATTTCCCAAATTCTAATTTCATTTAATTTCATATTCTTCTAATTTCATTTAATTTCAAATTCTTCTAATTTCTTCCAAATTCAAACACATGTGCATGATTTTGAAAATCAAATTGAAAATCAAAGTCAAGTTCTAAATATATTCAAATAATAAATTGAATTTAAAATAAATTCAATATTTGAATTAAATCTCATGCAAGGATTAAATTGAAAATCTAAGTTAAAGATCAAGTACATGCTAAATTAATTAATTAATTAAATCATTATCTTTTCAATTCCTATTTCTATCTTCCACTTTGTTTTTTTCCAAAAAACATTCAATCTGTCATCTCAGTTAACTATTCTATCTATTTTAATTGATTATTTCAATTAATTGATTAAATGCATCATTTCTTTAATTCTCTCCAACCATTTTGTTTCTATCTTCCAATTAGCTTTTTCTAAATAAAAATTTCTTTGTCATCAATTAATTATCCTCCAATCATTGTTTTTCATCTTTCAATCAGCTTTTTTCTTAATCAGTTAACTCATTTATCTATTCAATCAATTGAGTTCTACCCCCAAATTAGCAATTCAACTATGAATCGACATGTGAGCTCACCTGAGTTCCACCTCTTGATCAATTTGTTCCACCTCTCATTCAATCCTCTCCAATAATCTATAAATTGAGCATTCAATCTCCATTTTCAACAATCACAAACTTCAAATCTTTGTGTCACTTGCACGTTGTTAGCGCAATATCTAAGAGCCACCATACCACAAAGAAGAGAAGAGTAATGGAAGCTATATGCAGTCTTGGAATAAGGGATTTTGATTGATAAACTTTATATTCCTATTTCTTGCTTGTTTCGCATTATTCCATTGTTTGTTTGTTTGAATTATAATTAGGATAGGGATTCGTGATTTCCCTTTGATTCCTAGTTAATTACATGATGAATTTTACATACGATATTTTGGTGAACCTGATGTCAACTAACAACAATTTAACCTTCTTTTTCTTCTGTGTGATTTTGTAGATCGCACGGGATTTTTTTTTTTTTTTTGCAAGTTTGTACAAATTGCATAACAAATTCTTAATCATGCAATCACGTTTACACCATCACGCAATCGATCACTAGTGCAGGAGCACCTGAGGTTTTCTAGTGAACTTTCAATTTTTGGTGTGACTTATCCTCATTGGGTCAATGGTTGAATAAAGGACTATTGAAGAGTTCTGAAGTGTTCTTTGAGTTTGTTTTGTAGTTTGCTTTGTCATTAAACTTAGCTTATCTACTCTGTTTTGGGCCTACGTGCCTTTGTAAGCCTTAAATGGCATCACATAGAAAATTTTGTAAAAGTCCTTGTAAGGCATAAGAAGGCTTTTGAAGATGTTTATTTGATGTTAGGAATGATGAATACTAAGAGGGGGGTGTGAATTAGTATACAAAAAATTGGTCTCCTTAAACACTTTAATAGTCTAGTAGCAAACCGGTAAAACAGTTTAACAGACAAACCGGTTAACACACATGCAAACCAAATAGAAAATAAGGCATTCACCCATAGGAGAAATAACACCATAACACAAGATGTTTGATGTGGAAACCCAAATGGGAAAAAACATGGTGAGATGAAACTCACAAGTAACTATCTGCAGAATAGGAACCAGACCGGTTAAGGTCATACAATGTTCTTTACCAGAATAGATCCTGTTAGGAATCTCAATCTCTATTAGGAGACAAGTCCAATTAAAGACTACCTTGCTAGAGGATTTTAGATCCACAGATGTGAACCACCTTGTTAGAGAATTTACAAGAGGCTTTATGGGCCTACCTGGTTAAGGCCTTCAAACTTGTCGAAGATGTAAGTAATCAACAAGTAAGTGATCTAGCATATAGTACAAATTGCTTGGTTAGATCCTTGATAGCTCACTCTTAATGCATTCCAACATTACTTCAGTCTTCAACTCATTCACACTCTACCTTCTCTCGTAGACCTAAACTTCTCTTCTCTGATCGCACTAACAAAAACTTAGCAACCACTTTAAACCCTAGCAACAACCTAAAACCCTAGACATGATGTCCTTATAAAGGAATCTGATTTCATGTCGGTCCAATAGGATTACAATACAATTACCTAGGTTCAGTGCATCTAGACACATTTGGTAACATGACACACAATCACCACCAAAGTGTCAACACTGCCAAACAATCGGTGGGTAAAAAAAAACTTATCACAAAATTCTGGTTGGTAACTCATCACAGAGTATTACTGGTTCATACAAAATATCGGTTGCCGGTTTGACAAAATGAAGACTGGAAAATATGTGTTCTACCGCTTCGTTCCATCGAACTGCTTGAGATCCTCAAACCGCTTGGGGTCTTCATACTGCTTGAGACCGGTAAGCACTTTCTGCAAAACACCAATAGTCTAAAGACTATAACACATGATGCTGGTTGGAACAAATACCGGTTGAGCTTAACTTATACATACAAAAAGTGATCTCAAAGCAAGTGTGTGTCCATCAATGACAATCACAACATAATCATCAAACAATGCCAACAATCTCCCCCTTTGGCATTGATGGCAACACTTAGGAAAATTTTGACATCTAAGTGTTTTACAACAAAAATATGCCATAATCAAAATTACTCCCCCTAAGCATATACACCATCCCTTTGCAAAAAAAAATACAATGTATACTACTCCCTTACATCATAGTATCAAAATTACATCAAAGTTTATATCCTTCTCCCCCTTTGCCAACAATGACAAAAATATTGTAGATTAACCCCTGTTTATATTAAAATGGTAAGAGTTTATGACAATAAAGAGTAAAACTTGTCAAAAACCAATTTGAAGTCCTCCAAAAATTGCTTCATGGACAACGACCATGACTCAAGTAGGGAGGCAGCCACCTCTTTCTCTATCTGCATCTGAGAGACCTGTTCTTCCATTGCATCAATTGTGCTCATCTCATGAGTGGCCGTTAGGGCATCCAGATTTAAATATCATTTCTGGAGAATTTGTAGTCTTGGTAGTAGGACCAGTTGAAGTTCCTACAAATTATGTGTTCGGTTGCTTATCTCTGCCTCTAGCCTTGCAGACTAGATGTGAAACTGGTGAATAGTTTGTCCATATGTGCTGAAGGAGTCATATGGAAGCTTGAAGGTGCTTATGTATACCTGTAAGTCAGATTAAAGTTTTTCTTTTTGTACAAGCACATCATCATAGAAGAGATGTGGTTGACAAATCTTACTTAGCAGTAGATTCCCTCATCTAGAACATCCCTTATATCTTTTTGATCTTTTTGTAGGTTAGACCAGAGCTCATTTAACTTCTTCACCAGGGCAATGTTTAGAGCCTTTTGAAGCTCTTTCTTGACATTTGCCTCTGCAACCTCTTCTAGGCTTTGCACCTGATCATCCACCACTGTGCATAGGAGCTTCAGTTGTTCTAGTGAGGAGTCAATACTGGCGAGGTTTGTACTAGGTAACAAACTAGTAAGAGTGTCTACCATAGCTTGGATCACATCTTGTTCCTTCTTCCTCCTTATCTCTTCTAAGCATTCTTGAGCAACCTTAATGCTCTGTAGAAGCTCCATTTCATTTGCAGACTGGAGGTCAATGGGACTGGTGAGGTTAGCCAGTTTGGCTTGACTACCGGTTGCCTTTGGAGTCTCCATTTGAGTGCTTTTTGCTACTTTTTCTTCTTCCTTCTTTTTCTTTTCCACTTCCTTTCGCTTCTCCTCTTCCTTTTCCTTCTCTAGTTTTTCCTTCTCTACTTCCTTTCTCTTCTCTTCTTCCTTATCTTCCTCTTCCTTCTTCTTCCTCGCTACCTTTCTCTTCTCCTCTTCCTTATCCTCTTCTTCTTTCTTCTTCTTTTCATATTCTTGTTTCTTTTTCTCTTCTTCCTCTTTTCTCTTTTCCTCCTCTTTCTTTTTCTTCTCATCATCTTTTCTCTTTTCCTCCTCTTTTTGTTTCTTCTCCTCCTCTTTTATCTTTTCCTCCTCTTTCTATTTCTTCTCCTCCTCTTTTCTCTTTTCTTCCTCTTTTCTTTTCTTCTCTTCTGCTTTCTTCTTTGCTTCCTCTTTTCTATCCTCTTCCTTTTTTTATTTCTTTTCCTGTTCGGTCTGCTTCTCCTATCCTGTTCCTTCTGATGGTGTGCCCTATGTAATATCCTCTTCATCCAGAGTGTCGACATCAATAGTGTCTGTAGGCTCAATAACTGGGTTTCCTTCATTATCAAATACCTCATCTGATTTATTGATTACTAGTTCTTGCTCAGCTTTCTTGTTGGCATTAAGCACTTCATATGTATGCACAACTATTGTCATATGGAGATGAGTGTATTTTTCCACATCATCAACTCTTCCTTCTAGCAACCAAAGTCTTCTCCTTCTTGTGAAGAAAAGTCTTTTGTTTTGGTTGATTACTTCGAATAGCTCAGAGTTAGACAGGTTAGGGAAGTATTGGGCAAATGCTTTCTCCCTTATTTCCAATTCTTTCTCTATGGCAATGCCCCATTTGTTGTCTAAAAAATTGTACAAAGAATCCAGTGTCACAGATCTAATATCTACAGGCGATCGGTCATTGGTACATAAATACCTTATAACTTCTTTTTCTACTTCCTCTTTCTCATCAATAGAGAAATCATCAAAATAATCAATTAAATCATTAAGCAATTTTCTTCTAATATTCTTTACAGATCTTTGACAATGTATCAAAGGTTGGTAAGAAGAAATATCAATATTTACCGGTGCCAATGTTGCCAGTTCATTCTTTGTCTTTTTACTTGTTTGCCTAGTCTTTTTAGGCTACTCTTCAGACACAGTCTCTTCAAAATCTGGTGTGCTACCTTTTGTCTTCCTCTTCCTCTCAAAAAATTTAGCGGGTGCAGCTTGCGGTTTCTTCTTAGCTAGTGACCGCTTGGTCACTTTGGGACTTGCTGCAGTAACCGGTGTCGATGCTGAAGGCACTACCTTTCCCTTCTTTTCTGAGGGATCTTTGACCAGTTTAATCCTCTCTAGATAGGTTCCAGTTATTTTTGCCTTAGGATCTGGAGGCGAGGCAAGTAGGGTAGAGGCATACCCATCCAGCATATCATACATCACCTCATAACCCATCAGTTCTACTTCTTCTTGTCTGGGCTCAATGGCCTCCATTATGCATTCATCTACTTTGATAAAAAAGAAAATGTCCTCTTTGTATTTCTTGACGATATCATTGGATATCCTCATCTTGCTTCTGAACTCATCAAAGTACTTGTTTAGAACTTCAGGGTAATTGGTTCCAACTGCTTGTAGACTTTCTATGATTTGCTTGGTTACCGGTTGGTCAACATACCATTGAATATCTCCAACTCCTGGGAAATGTCCTTGAAAGTGGAAGAATAACCCGACCAGTAGTTGTCCAAACTTAAAATTCAATGCATTATCTTGTTTGATCGATTTGAGGTTCAACATAAGTTGTCTTTGCATGCAGGTGCATAGATCAAATGATGCATCTTCCTTGATCATTCGGTAAGCAGCTTTTACCGCTGCAGCAGAGACAAAATTGATTCTGCTTGCAGAGAACATCCAGTAGCCTATCACCATATAGGTATACTTAACAAGATCATCCTTAATGGAATTGATAGTCATTCCTCTTGAGTCGCCCACTGAACCGGTGAGCTTGGTCATTTTAGTTTTGATGACCTTCCTCAGGGCTGGCACTTCATTGACTTTACAGAAACTGGTGACGGCATGAATAGCCTCTGGTGTTATGTCGTGTGTCCTATCAAGATACATTTTGTCTCCATGGACTCTACTCAGAATGATTCTGATGTGATCATCTGTGAAATCCTTAAGGAAATAAACAACATTGTGAAGCTTCTTCTTCTCCAAGATGCTATACTCTGGTTTAATCTTTTCATCCTTCCCACAGAATAGACCTAGCTGAGGATGGATTGCTAGAGACCCTAGGTCTTCAATTTTATAGCCTATATAATCAGAAATCCCTTCTTCTACTATTACACCAGCAGGTACTTGAGACAAGACATTATATTTGGACTTGCGTTGAATGAAGTTCATAGAATCAACAGGTGCACTAGAGCTAGCATGTGATGCAGAAGCCATGATAAAACAAAAATCTTTGTGAAATACCTTTCAAAAATTGAGAAATTAGGGCTTGCTAATTCCACTTCGCCTCACACTCTGTTGGTTTGCAAAATCACCACTTTGAGTTCTCCTTCTAGCCGTTTGATAATAGCTTCTGAATCTTCTTTGTGATTTTGAAATCTCTTTGAGTCACAACACAAATCTCTTTTTCTTTTCTCTACACTTGAAAAAAAATTTCGCTAGAAGAAATGATAGTGAGAAATGATTTGAAAATTCATTTTAAACATATTCCTCACCTACCATAATAAATGCTCCATAATTAGGGTGTAAACCCTAATTTGTCTTTTACCGTTTCTGGTCTTCTGCCGATTTGATCGGTATTGCACATTGGTTAAGGTCTTCTACTGGTGCAACTGGGGGGGGTTTGATATCTTTCACTGTTTGCTCCCCCTAAGCTTTTCTGATGCTTAGTTTTCTAGTTCAGTGACTTCTACACTGGCTGCGGAAACCAGTTCTTCTTGTGACACTTCCACTTGTTTCTTCTTCCAGGTTTTGTTCATATCCGCTTGGACAGTTTCAACATCTATCCTTCCTTCCAAAGTGACCGGTATGTCATCCGATATGTTCTTTCTTTCTCTGTAGAATCTAGCAATGTGACCCAGTTTATTGCAATGATAGCAAATCCTTCCAGGTTCTCTCCATGGTCCATAATTAATGTTACTGTTCTTCCTCTTGCATGTTTCAGCTATGTGACCACTTCCTTTACATATCAGACAGGTTGTTCTCCAACCACTTTTTGGTTGATAGCTACCTGACCGTTGGCCATAGGTATTATACCGGTTGGGGTTCCGGTTCACAGACAGTTCAGGAAAGGCTCCTTGACTCCTTTGAGGATACCTTGCAGTATTGTTCATAAGAAACCTGCATGCAAATGCTCTATGCCCAAACTTGTTACATGCATAACAATTACCATTGAATCTATTGGGTCTAGGCTTATCATTTAGAAAATAAGGAAAATTATTGTAAGGTTTGCTTCTACATACATTAGCAGTATGTCCTTCTTTAAGACAATTAAAACAAACAGGTTTCAACTTTTGCTTACCTTTATCCTTTGGTGCCAGTTGTTTCTTGGATACTTCAGCATTTGTACCAGAGGTCTCACCTTCCTCATGTCCACAGAAACCAAGTCCATCAGTATTCTTGATGGGTTTGGCCGATTCAATCTTTTTCTCTAGTTTGACAGTACTCTTGTTGAGCTTAGCAAGTATTTCCTTTGACTCATTGAGTTCCTTGGAAATAGCAACATTTGTTTAAAGCAAGTTTGCATTTTCAGAGATAGCTATGTTCAGTTCCCCTTGCATGTCTTCCTTTTCCAATTTACTCACATGGAGCTGAGCGGTTAGGGTACTGATTTCTTGTTTCATCTTGGAGATCTCATGGTCTCTATCTTTTACAAGATCCTCAGCCTTTCTCCTATTCTCCAGTTCCTGACTCATTCTTATAGTCAGTCCTTCCAGCTCCTTTCTCATATTGGCTTTGGATTCATTGAGATTTTCAACCTCTTCCACTAGGGCTTCCATGTCTGCTTCATCAGAGGAACTATTCTCAGTGAGTTCCATTAGTTTTTCAGCATGCTCTCTTCTTTTGGCCAAAGAGGCTTTATACTTTACTTTCAGCTCCTCACAGGCTTTCTCAAACTGAGTGAGACGCCGAGTAAGTTCCCTCATAGTATATTCCCCCATATCTCCTTTCAAGTGGTTAAAATTAAAGAAAGGTTGGCTCTGATACCAATTGATGAATACTAAGAGGAAGGGGGTCAATTAGTATACCAAAAATTGGTCTCCTTAAACACTTTAACAGTCTAGTAGCAAACCGGTAAAACAGTTTAACAAACAAACCAATTAACACACATGCAAACCAAATAAAAAATAAGGCATTCACCCACAGGAGCAATAACACCATAACACAAGATGTTTGATGTGGAAACCCAAATGGGAAAAACTATGGTGAGATGAAACTCACAAGTAACTATCTGCAGAATAGGAACCAGACTGGTTAAGGTCAGACCGATTAAGGTCATACAATGTTCTTTACCAGGACAAATCCTGTTAGGAATCTCAATCTCTGTTAGGAGACAAGTCCGATTAAAGACTACCTTGCTAGAGGATTTTAGATACATAGATGTGAACCACCTTGTTAGAGGATTTACAAAAGGCTTTATGGGCCTACCCGGTTAAGGGCTTCAGACTTGTCGAAGATGTAAGTAATCAACAAGTAAGTGATCTAGCATATAGCACAGATTGCTTGGTTAGATCCTTGATAGCTCACTCTTAATGCATTCCAGCATTACTTTAGTCTTCAACTCATTCACACTTTACCTTCTCTCGCAGACCTAAACTTCTCTTCTCTGATCACACTATCAAAAACTTAGCAACCACCTTAAACCCTAGTAACAACTAAAACCCTAGGCATGATGTCCTTATAAAGGAATCTAATTTCATGTCGGTCCAATAGGATTACAATACAATTACCTAGGTTCAGTGCATCTAGACACATTTGGTAACACGACACACAATCACTGCCAAAGTCTCGACACCGCCAAACAATCGGTGGGTAAAAAAAAACTTATCACAAAATCCCAGTTGGTAACTCATCACAAAGTATTACCGGTTCATACAAAATATTGGTTGCTAGTTTGACAAAATGAAGACTGTGAACTATGTGTTTTGCCACTTCCTTCCATCGAACCGCTTGAGATCCTTGAACCGCTTGGGGTCTTCATACCACTCGAGACCGGTAAGCACTTTCTGCAAAACACCAATAGCCTAAAGACTATAACACATGATACCGGTTGGAACAAATACCCATTGAGTTTAACTTATACATACAAAAAGTGATCTCAAAGAAAGTGTGTGTCCATCAATGACAATCGCAACATAATCATCACACAATGCCAACAAGGAAATCATCCTAGGTGGTTAATATTGTGAAGATTTGACATAATTGTCAAAATGCATTGTAGAGTAAAAAGTTATCATGGTGGCTTGACAACATTTTGTCAACAATGTGAGCAATTTTGGAAAATTGCTCAAACTGTTAGTTAGTGGTATGATTGGTGGTTGGTTTTGATTGTGTGGGAATATATAAGGCCACTCAGAATATTGTAGAAGAGTTAGAATCTCTGAGATTGAATTTTTCAATAGCAACTTGAAGCAATTTCTTAGTTTTAATTGAAATTTGTCAAATTGCTTATAGCAGTCTGTACCAAATGGACTAGTTTCCATACTTTCCTTTCATGGAGGCTTAGAACTTGTTTTTGTGGTTCTTAAAAAGTATTTTTGTCCTTTCATCTTGCAAGTTTAATAGGTGTATTAAAATTATTTCTTGTTTTCACTATTCCCGGTCTGTGCAAAGGGGTTAAGGCCCTAAAAATAGATCTATCTTGAATTTCCATTGTGGTTTCCAAATGAACTTGGGATTAAAGTTATGTAGTTTGTATAAAGTGTAAGCATTAAATTTTCTAACTTGGAAGTTCCATTTGATCATTTTAAAATCATGCCCTACGCGAGCTCTGCCATAGCCTGGCTAGGGAACATGACTGCTCTTTATCTTATTTCTTGTAGGGTGGCCAAATTTGATAGAGCCAAGTGATTGATATTGAGGATGGATGTTAGACAGAGACCTAGTATAAGTGTGTAGGCTTGATAGAGTGTGGAAACCTATAAATCCCATTGATCAAAGCACACAAGTCTAAAACCCTTGAAAAGTGCCATTTTGGGGACATCACATGTACGGACATAACAAACCACCTAACCTTAAAAATATTGAAGGGTGTCCAAATGGGTATTCATATCATCAAATATTCTAAGGGGTCCTTTGGTAGTTTTTAGAGCCAAAGAGCAAAAACCGTAAAAGGAGGGCTAAAAGGGGCTCATAGGGCTACAAGGCCTACATAGTAGGAAACTATGAAAACGTTAGGGAAATGAAAGGGAGAAAACACCAAAACCACATGGAGGGAGTTGATAAACCATCTCAAAACTTTCATAATCCCCTGTAAGTGAAGAGCATTGAATTAGGCATGTTGGAGGTTGAACTTACTCATGTGAGTTCTAACCTTGGATTTGAGTAATTGGAGCAACTTAATTGGTAGAGAGTTCTCCAAAGGAGTTTGGGTTTTGGGATTGACTCACACAAGGAGAGTAGGGAATAAAATAAAAAAGGAAGCCCACAATAACACTTGTTCCTAGTGTATAAAGGAAATTGAAACTCTTTTGAGAGAATCTCCCTATCAAAGGGGTATCAGAGCCCAAGAAGACTTGGGTAGGAACTAGTTTATGTCAGAGATTGAATCAGTGGGTGAAAATAGTTGCAGTATGGTGACTAATGCAGAGCTGGCCCAAAGGGTAGAAGACCAATAGGAGGAGAATAAACTCCTCAAGGAAAAGTTAGAACAATTGGAGAATAAACTAGGTGAAGTACAAGACAAAACTGAGAAGGTGACTATCAAAGTCAATGAAGAAAAGGGTAAAGAAGTGGTAGAGGAGGATGGCACACTTGAACCAAATCCTATTTTTCCAGAAGAACCTTTTCTTAGAGCCATCAAAGCCTTAGGGGGTAAGTACCTAGAAGGAGTTTAACTTTTTAGTGGAAAAATGGAACCAGAAGTGGTTATAGAATGGATTGAAGGGTTAGAGAATCACTTTGAGTGTGATGGAGTTAGTTAATCCCCAAAGGTGAAGGTAGCCATATCTATATTGAGAGGAGCAGCCTTGACTTGGTGGAAGTTCATCCAAGAGGAGAGACCAAAGGAGGGTAAGAACCCAATTACCACTTGTAAATGAATGTTAGCCAAGGTGAGAGAAGCCTATATCCCAGAAGACTATGAGATCCAACTACACAAAAGGAGACAAAATTTGAGACAAAGAGAACTAGATGTGAGCATCTACACTGAAGAATTTCAGAAGTTGTGTTTGAGATCCAAGGTGGTAGAAGATGAAAGCATCATGGGTGCTAGGTACTTGAATGGTTTGAGGTGGAATATCCAAGAAGAGCTAAGCTTGTTGTGTCCTAGTACTATCCACAAGTGCTATCAATTGGCACTCAAGGTGGAAGAGAAGATTTAAAAAACACAAGAGAAAAGTAATAGAGGTAGAGGTAGGGGAAGAGATGGTAGAGGTGTAGACCAAAGATCCCAAGGGGAATCCAAGTTGGTAGAGTAAAGTAGGGATTCCAATAGAAAGAGCAGCTATAAAGGAAGGGGATCTAGCAACTCTAGTAGAGGAAGGTCTAGTGGACCAGGAAGAGGGTCCTATTTCTCCACAATGAAGTGCTACAACTATCATCAACTTGGGCACCCTGCCTATAGATGCCTTGAGAATTCTTCTTCATCCTAAGGAGGTGAAAGGAGAGTGAATTATATCCAAGAGGATGCAACAAGTGTGAAGTTACCAGAGGTGATCTTAGATTCTCAAGTTGGAGAGAACCTCATGATAAGGAGAGTTTTGATCAAAGAACCGATAAAGGAGGAACCTAGTCAAAGAAGATCCTTGTTTAGGATAAAGTGAAATATTATGGGTAAGGTGTGTAGAGTTGTGGTGGATTCAGGATCCACTGACAATATAGTGTCAGAAGAAGCAGTAAGCAAACTCAAACTACAAAGAATCCCACACAGTGATTCTTATAGGGTTACTTGGCTCAACAAGGGGCAACATGTTTTGGTGAATGAACAAACTTGGGTGGGGTTCACCATAGGAGGCTACAAAGATAAGATTTTGTGTGATATATTGCCAATGGATGTATGCCACCTACTCCTAGGTAGGCATTGGCAATTTGATAGAAAAGCAATACACCATGGAGAAAAGAACTCCTACACCTTTCAAAAGGATGGAGTTACTTACAAAATTCAGTCCATAGGAGATGGAGAAGAGGGTATATCTAAAGGTTCAAATGTGCTACTAGTTGGTGAAAAGGAGTTCATGAACACTCTCAAAGAAGGAGAAGGAGTGGGGTTTGCACTTATTGTGAAATCAAAAGAGGAAAAGAAGTACAAGAAATTTTGTATACCTAATGAAGTGCAAAAAATACTCAATTAGTTTAAGGAGATTATAAGTGATGGGACACCTATTACTTTGCCTCCTCAATGAGCCATAAGTCATCAGATTGACTTTATACCTGGAGCCTCATTACCTAATAAGGCAACCTACAAGATGACACCAGAGCAGAACATAGAAGTGGCTAAGCAAATCCAAGAACTTTTGGATAATGGTCTTATAAGAAAGAGCATCAGCCCATGTGCAGTTCCCACCGTTTTGGCACCTAAGAAAGGAGGTACTTGGAGACTTTTTACTGATTCAAGAGCCATCAACCAGATTACAATTAGATATAGATTTCCTATTCCAAGAATTGAAGATTTGATGGATTGTTTAGGGGGTGCTAAGTATTTCACCAAGATAGACCTCAAGAGTGGCTACCACCAAATCAGAATCAAGGAGGGAGATGAGGGGAAGACAACATTCAAAACCACTGAAGGTCTTTATGAATGGCTTGTTATGCCATTTGGACTCACAAATGCCCCTAGCATATTTGTGAGGCTCATGAATGAAGTGCTCAAAGATTACATTGGTAAATTTGTTGTTGTTTATCTAGATGGCATCTTTATTATTAGTAAATCTAGAGAAGAACATCTTAGGCATATAGAGATTGTATTGAAGAAATTATGTGACGAACAACTAACTATCAAATTGGAGATATGTGAGATCATGAAACATGAGTTGGTGTATGTTGGGTTTGTAATCTCTAGTGGTGATTTGAAGATGGATACCTCAAAGGTGGGAGTGATACTTAGTTGGCCTACACCCAAAACAACAAGTGAAGTGAGGAGTTTTCATGGTTTGTCTTATTTTTATAGGAAGTTCATCTAAGGGTTCAATGAGATATGTGCACCTATGCTTGATACAATTAAAGGAGGTGTAAAGACTAAGCTTAAATGGACAAATGAGGCACATCAAGGATTTGAACTCTTGAAGACAAAGATGGCTACTCAAACTATCTTTGTTCTTCCAAGCTTTGACAAACTCTTCACCATTGAATGCGATGCAAGCAACATAGTAGTTGGAGCAGTCCTAAGCCAAGACAATAGACCAGTGGCATTCTTAAGTGAAAAGCTCAATGAAGCCAAGAAACAGTATTCTTCATATGATTTGGAATTATATGCACTTGTTAAAGTACTTAGGAAATGGAGGCATTACTTATTGCCTAAAGAATTTGTGGTTTATACTGATAATCAAGGTCTTAGTTTCCTCAACTCCCAAGAAAAATTGAATCATAGGCATATCAAATGGCTAGAGTACTTGCAATCCTATACTTTTACCATTAAGCATAAGAAAGGTCAATGTAATAAGGTTGGTGATGCATTGAGTAGAAGGTTACTAACAATTCAAGAAGTGCAGCTCAAGAGAATTGGAGTTGATAGTTTGAAAGGGCTATATCAAGATGATGAAGATTTTGCTGACATCTACAAGGTTTTCAAAGAGTTTAGGAATCATTTTCATAGTGAATATATGCAGATTACTTTGTAAGATGGTCTTTTGTTTAAAGGAGGACAACTTTGTGTACCAAGAGGGTCCATGAGAGAGAACTTGATGCAAGAAAAGTAGAATAGTTTCTTAAGTGGTCATTTTAGGTTGAATAAAACCTTGGAACTTGTTCAAAGATTCTATTATTGGCCAAAGATGCAAAGGGACATTAGAAAGTATGTTGAACAATGTGTTGTTTGTCAAAAGGAAAAGGGAACCTCTTCCAATGCTAGACTCTTTTAGCCATTACCTACCCCAAACCGGCCATGGGAGTGTGTAAGTATGGATTTTGTTGTTGGTTTACCCAAGACCAAAAATGGATTTGATAGCGTCTATGTTGTAGTAGATAGATTTAGTAAAATGGCCCATTTTATTCCATGTAAGGTGACTCATGATGATAGCCATATTTCTCATTTTTTTTTCAAAGAGTTCATTAGGATTCATGGTTTTCCAATCAATATAGTGTCAAATAGAGATACCATGTTCATTGGTCATTTTTGGAAAAAATTATGGCAGAGATTGGGTACTAACTTGTCTTTTGGCTCAACATACCATCCCAAAATGGATGGCCAAATAAAGGTGGTAAATAGAACACTAGGGAACCTTCTCAGATGTTTGACAAAAGAGTATGGGTAAGCTTGGGATTAGATCATCCATCAAGCTGATTTTGCTTATAATGACAGTGTGAATAGATTAACTGACAAGAGTCCTTTTGAAGTAGTTTATGGGATTCATCCAAGAGGCATGTTGGAGCTTAGAGACCTTGGAAGTATGGAGTAGAGGAGTGGACATGTTGTTGATATGGCTCAGTCCATGAAGGAGATTCATGAGCAAGTTAGGAAAGCTTTAAGAGAAAACTCTCAAAGAATCAAGGAGAAAGTAGATGAAAAGAGAAAGAATGTGCAATTTTATGTTGGTGACTGGGTAATGGTCCACTTGAAGAAATAAAGGCTTCAAAAAGGTGTACCCAACAAGCTTCAAATGAGAAGGATTGGACATTGTAAGGTCTTGGCTAAGTATGGACAAAATGCTTACAAGATTGATCTACTTGGGGACATAGCTTTGTCTCCTTTTTTCAATGTTGCAGATTTGGTGCAGTACAAAGTGTTAGGATTCTCAAAGATACTGAGAGGGGGGGCTTTCTGGTTAATGGATTTTCTTGAATTATTAAACAAATTGCATTCCAAAATAGTGTACCGATAAACAATAATTAATGCAGTAAATAAGAACAATAACCACAACATAGAAAGCACACCATAACACAATATTTTAATGAGGAAACCCGGTGTGGGAAAAACCTCGGTGGGATTTGTGACCCACAATATTCGCTCAATAGCCAATAAGTGAATATTACTGATACAATAGGGGCCTACACATGTAGGAAGGCCAACTTCCTAAAGCTCACTACTTAAATAAAAAAAGAGAAGTCTCACTAACTTACAAAAGTGGATTAAGTAAATCCAAAGTCATGTACTGCTTCGGTTCAACATCTGCTATGCCAGGTTCAATATCGGTTTAAGCTCATGCAACTTCCATAAACCTTATTCCAAACTTTGCCTTAATATTCACACATATTATCTATCTCGCATATTTCTCATTTCAAATATTCTCTAAGATCTCATACTTATATATGAGCCTTATTACAATTTGCCTTGTCAGCTTTCAAAAAGATTTTACAATTAAATACAAAATACAACAAACAAAATCTTGTCGGCTGGTAAATAACTTTTCGCTGCTGGTGAACTGTATGCTGGTGTAGAGTCTGCCGATGTCGGTGCCTGCCGGTGTCATAGGATTGTAAGGTTGCCATCAATGACAAAACCTTCAATCACCTACAATCTATCATTGGAGTGTGCATTTGCCAAAAATCTCCCCCTTTGGCATTGAGGGAAACACTCATGAGAAAAATCCAAAAAGTGTTATCCAAAAAGATCTACCAAAACTGTCTTACCAAAACTGTGTGCTCCAAAATTGTGTGTTCCCCTTGAGCAGATGATATCTTTAGCTGATCAGATGATGTCTTCTGCCGATCATTTTTCTCATCTCCACTACTCCCCCTTTGGCATCAATGACAAAGGTTGTCATTCAATGTCAATTGAGTGTAGTTCCTATCTAGATCCTTGTAACCGGTTGGTTACGATCTGATATAAATCTACTAAGGCAACATTCAGACTTTTGTAGAATCTCTCACTATCCTTTAGTGTTGCTTCTGTCCTTGAATTGTAGTGGTGAGTAAGTGCATTTTCTTTTCTGATGTCTTAAGTCCTGGAACAAGAGCCTCAGAAATCTCTTTTCTCAAAGAGATGAGGATATCTAGTTTAGGACCTAGTCTGCACTTCAGTTCCTTTGCCTTAAACCTTAATCTTTCCTTATCTTTTTCAAGTTTTTCTATTTTCTCTTCAAATCTGGTAATTTCCTATTCTACTACCGATGTTGAATCTGATGAACCTATCAAGTTGTCAAAAATATCATTGATTTCCTTTTGAGCTATGTTGATCTCTTTATCTATATCTTTTGTCAAAATGTTTGTCTTGCATGTATCTCAATATAGTTTCTTGAAGTCCAAAATTGTCTTGCCTAGTACCGGTAATAAGGTATCCATATGTTCCTTATTTTTCTTGATTGTCTCCTCAAAGAATTTTTCCTTCTCTTTATTCATTTTCTCTCTGAAAGTCTCCTCATTGATTTGATAAATTGTTAGTAGGTTGTCGGTTATGTACTTAGACAATGTGTCTAATTGGCTCAAGGAATCTTTATTCTCTATTTTACACTTGGGTGCAATCATCATCAAAATTGGTAACGTATCATCAATAGCCTTATATGCAAGTGCATTGCAATTAGTTATTTTCTTGATTGAATCAAGCAATACCTCTATCACATTAGTTGCCCAGAATTCTGTCAGTGAAGAATCAGATGATTGAACAATAATCTATAATCCACCGATGGTAGTAATAGCTTTGCTTTCCTCTGTCTCAAGAGGGTCAGTTTGTGTCTACATTTCAACTACCAAAGGTTTAGGTTTATCAGATGTAGCCGGTGGCTCTGTCTCGGTATGTACCTGTGAATGAACCTATTTCTCTACCTGTTTCTCTGCATGTGTCTCTGCCAGTTTCTCTGTACTCTCTACTGATGGTTTCTGTGATGATGCCTCTGATGGTTTTACAGTGGTATCCATTGTAGGTTTTTCTATTTGCATCTCAGTACTGTCCACTGCCGGTGACTCAGTAGTGTTTTCTGTAGCTGGTATCCCATCTGTTGGTTTTTCAAGTGTGACATCAATGGTATTAGTCACCATTCTAGTAACCAAGGGATCAACTGATCTTTCAGTTTGTTGCTCAACCCCAATTTCAGTGTCTTCAACTGTATCTTCAGTATTTGTCTCAACTATAATGTCTTCTACCGGTGGCTCAGTTGCCACATCTCTCTTCTCAGTTGTTTCCTTATCCACTACAATGTTAACTTCCTGTGTGTCGATATTGATTGTATACAACACCTCTGAATTAGGATTTGTGTCTTCATGTGGTGTATCCATACTCTCTGTTTCCCATGGTGTGTCATTAGTTTGTACTGATGGAGTATCTGAATGAGGTGGGGGTAAGTTATCTGTCACCTTTATACTTGGAGGTCCACCTACCTTGCCTTTCCCTTTATCCTTGTCCTTTTCTTTTTGATAGACTTTAAAAGTCTTTGATCTCTTAAGCTCTTCTTGTTTCTCTTTTTCAACAAATAATATATCCCACTTGTCTATAGTTTCTTCTGATATTTCATTTACCCTTCCTACCATATGTGCTACATGTTGATGACCAGTTGAGAATATTGTCCGGCTAGCCTCACTTATTAATTCATCTATCTCTTGAGTTGAGCTCACTGGGTGAACTGCAATTAGTTTTTCTATCTTGATCTTTTTATCCAATTCAACAATTGCTACCCTTCTTCCTTCTAACCTTCTATACAAGTCATTGGGTATATCATCCACAATTTCCATCAAAAATTTCTTATAAATATCAAGGTGTAAAATAACACTATTTTCTAAACTTTCTTTTTCATCATTCGATAGTGTGTTATACAACTTGCAGATATTTGACAATTTTCCATCTTCAGTTATCTCACTCAGAAGTTTGCCAAGTGGAGGAACAACTTGTTTTTATTTCCTCTTCTTTGGTGTCAACTTCTTTGCCGGAAGCCTAACTACTTGTTGTTTTTGTCTTGTTCTCTTGGGTGTAGGAGCAGGTGTCGATGAGGGTTTTCTTTTCGTCTCTACCCTTTTGAATTCTGCTAGTATCTCACTATCAGAGGAGGTAGCAGCTGGTGAAAGATGTGCTTCCGGTTGTAAATATTCCAAGTCACTCTCCTTAATACCAGTTTTATTCAATACATCCTCCTTGATTGCTTTTGCTTGCCTTGTTCCTTTTCTGACTATTTGTTCATTTTTGTTTATTCTTTTCAGAGATTGAATACTGCTTTCAATTCTTTCCGCATTTCCAAATACTTTTTCAATTGGTTCTCTAGGGGCTTCTAGAAGGGCTTTTGCATAAGTCTCTATTATGTTCTCATCAGCCTCATATCCCATTTCTGTAACCCAAATAGTCCTTGGGAGTACTACCTCCATCCACATTTCATCTTTCTTTATTACAAAGCATATCTAATTTTGATACTTGTCAACTATAGATTGAGATAACCTTATCCTAGTTTTCATTCTAGCTTTTAATGCCTGAAAATGCTCATTTATGTGCTTTTCTCTGTCATCTGCCATGTTGTTTAGTATATCCAGAAGCTATTTTCCTACCGGTATGTCAAAACCAAAATCCTTTCTACCAATACCGGGAACTTCCTTGGTAATATATAACATTAAACATACAAGTAGGTTGCCAAATCTTAATGTACCTTTCTTATCACTTTTAATCTTCCCTAGATTGTCTATCAGTTCATCTTTCAACCATTCACAAATATCAATCTTTGCATTGTTGTTTACCATGTCATAGGCACTTTTGATACACAGGGTAGAGACAGAGTTTAATATGTTGGCATGTGTAACTTTGTATCCAAGAATAATGCTTATGAACCTTACATTGATATCCTTAACATCATTTACTCTAAGGGATCTCTTATCAAAGGTTGCATCGGTTAGGGTTATCACAGTGTCATTTGGAATCTTTTTAGTCTTGTCAGGTCTGCTACCGGTAGAAGGTAAGCTTGTCACTGCCCTAACTACTTCTTTGGTTATCTTATGAATTGAATCCAACCAAAAGAACTCTCCATGTACTCTGCTTAACACAATCCTTATAACATCCTGCGGAAAATCACGGATACTAAGAATTTCCTCAAAACCCAAGGTCTCAATTATCTTGTATTCCGGTTTAACATTTCCATTTTCATCACATATAATAGTCCTAAACATGTTCTTAATTTCATCATCTCCTAGTTCATCTATATGACAATGTATGGGGATTCTAGGATCTTCAGCATATACAAATCCTCTAGGTATTTTTGAGAATGCTCCTAGGGTATCATCTTTCTTCACAATTTTGGGAATAATTTTAAATATGGGCCTAGGGCACTTAACAACTTCAATTACAGTAGGGTTTACAATGAATTCAGGTGTATATGAGGAAGCCATTGTTATAAATACCTTAAATGGCCTTTAGGTATGAGTGCTTGAATGATTTGCTTCACTTCTCGCTATGGATGCCTTCGCTCAAGATTTTCACGCTCTCAAGAAATTTTAATGCTCGGTGAGTGAAAAGAGGAGCCAAAACACTTTCTTTATAATGTCATTTCCTTCAACTACAACATTTAATGTCGACCGGTTAAGTGAAAACATAACTCATCTGCCAGTAAAGAAGCATTTCATCTTCTTACCATCAACCGAGGGTAAACTAGCATATTTTATATTTGTTGCCATATCCCCAAGGGATTATTTCTTAGTTAGATGAAGAATCTCCTGCCGGTGGAGTGTTACTTTGTTTTGCTAGTGGAGGAGTATTCACATCAACATTTTAATCTGACTTTCTAATCCATTGTTTTGAAAATTCTTGCTTTACTTCTTCAACCTTCTCTTTTCCTTTCAAGCTAGGTCCTTTGTTATTTGTCGGTGATGCCTTACTTCTACAAAATTTTGCAATATGTCCAATTTTGTTACAAGCATAACAAGTCACATTGTTTTTCAGAATTGCTTTTCCATGTCCTATGCCGGTTTGTGTTCTGCATTGATTAGATAAGTTTCCAAATCTTCCACAAACATAACATCTTACATTCATTCTACAATTTTCTGAATTATGTCCAACTTTTTTGCATTTAGAACATTTACCGGTGGGTGCATTGGTGTTTTGATAGTTTCTAAATCTACACTGATTTTCTCTATGCCTATACTTGTTACAATTAAAGCATTTACAATTAAATTTGTACGCACTAGGTTGTCTTACGGGTTTGCTGTGATCATGATTGTTTGTAGTGCCGAAGCTTTCACCAACTTCAAAGCCAAGTCCATTAGTGTCTCTATTAGGTTTTGATTTTTTAGCATGTCATCAAGTTCTTCTAAACTTTTCTTGAATTTCTCCTTGTGTTGATTTGCAATAGCCAGCTCATTTTTTAAGAAATCCTTTTGCCTCATGAGTTTAGTTTTATCATGCTCTAAGTGAATCATATCTATTTTTAGCATATCATTCTCATGACCGAGTCTTAAATTTTTATTTCCAACATCATTGATTCTTCTAGCCAAATCATCTTCATTCTTCTTTTCTGAGATTTAATACTGCTTTCAATTGTTTCTGCATTTCCAAATACTTTTTTAGTTGGTTCTCTAGGGGCTTCTAGAAGGCCTTTTGCATAAGTTTTAATTATGTTCTCATTAGCCTCATATCCCATTTCTGTAACCCAAATAGTCCTTGGGACTATTACCTCCATCCAGATTTCATCTTTCTTTATTACAGAGCATATCTCATTTTGATATTTGTCAACTATAGATTGAGATAACCTTATCCTAGTTTTCATTCTAGCTTTTAATGCCTGAAAATGCTCATTTATGTGCTTTTCTCTGTCATCTGCCATGTTGTTTAGTATATCCAGAAGCTATTTTCCTACCGGTATGTCAAAACCAAAATCCTTTCTACCAATACCGGGAACTTCCTTGGTAATATATAACATTAAACATACAAGTAGGTTGCCAAATCTGAATGTACCTTTCTTATCACTTTTAATCTTCCCCAGATTGTCTATCAGTTCATCTTTCAACCATTCACAAATATCAATCTTTGCATTGTTGTTTACCATGTCATAGGCACTTTTGATACACAGGGTAGAGACAGAGTTTAATATGTTGGCATGTGTAACTTTTTATCCAAGAATAATGCTTACATTGATATCCTTAACATCATTTACTCTAAGGGCTCTCTTATCAAATGTTGCACCGATTAGGGTTATCACAGTGTCATTTGGAACCTTTTTAGTCTTGTCAGGCTTGCTACTAGTAGAAGGTAGGCCTATCACTGCCCTAACTGCTTCTTTGGTTATCTTATGAATTGAATCCAACCAAAAGAACTCTCTATGTACTCTTCTTAACACAATCCTTATAACATCTTGTGGAAAATTAGGGATAGTCAGAATTTCCTCAAAACCCAGGGTCTCAATTATCTTGTATTCCGGTTTAACATTTCCATTTTCATCACATATAACAGTCCTGAACATGTTCTTAATTTCATCACCTCCTAGTTCATCTATATGACAATGTATGTAGATTATAGGATCTTCAGCATATACAACTCCTTTAGGTATTTTTGAGAATGCTCCTAGGGTATCATCTTTCTTCGCAATTTCGGGAATAATTTTAAATATGGGCCTAGGGTGCTTAACAACTTCAATTACAGTAGGGTTTACAATGAATTCAGGTGTAGAGGAGGAAGCCATTGTTATAAATACCTTAAACTACCTTTAGGTATGAGTGCTTGAATGATTTGCTTCACTTCTCGCTATGGATGCCTTCGTTCAGGATTTTTGCGCTCTTAGGAAATTTGAATGCTCAGTGAGTGAAAAAAAGAGCCAAAACACTTGCTTTATAATGTCATTTCCTTCAACTACCACATTTAATGCTTGCCGGTTAAGTGAAAACTTAACTCATCTGTTGGTAAAGAAGCATTTCATCTTCTTACCATCAACCAAGGGTAAACTAGCATATTTTATATTTGTTGCCATATCCCCAAGGGATTATTTCTTAGTTAGATGAAGAATCTCCTATTGGTGGAGTGGTACTATGTTCTATCGGTGGAGGAGTATACACATCAACATTCTCATCTGACTGTCTAATCCATTGTTTTGAAAATTCTTGATTTACTTCTTCAACCTTCTCTTTTCCTTTCAAGCTGGGTCCTTTGTTATTTGCCAGTGATGCCTTACTTCTACAAAATTTTGCAATATGTCCAATTTTGTTACAAGCATAACAAGTCACATTGTTTTTCAGAATTGCTTTTCCATGTCCTATGCTGGTTTGTGTTCTGCATTGATTAGATAAGTTTCCAAATCTTCCACAAACATAACATCTTACATTCATTCGGCAATTTTATGAACTATGTCCAACTTTGTTGCATTTAGAACATTTACCGCTGGGTGCATTGGTGTTTTGATAGTTTCTAGATCTACACTGATTTTCTCTATGCCCATACTTGTTACAATTAAAGCATTTACCATTAAATTTGTATGCACTAGGTTGCCTTACGGGTTTGTTGTGATCATGATTGTTTGCAGTGCCGGAGCTTTCACCAACTTCAAAGCCAAGTCCATTAGTGTCTCCATTAGGTTTCATATTTTTCATTCAGTCATCAAGTTCTTCTGAACTTTTCTTGAATTTCTCCTTGTGTTGATTTGTAGCAGCCAGCTCATTTTTCAAGAAATCCTTCTGCCTCACGAATTTAGTTTTATCATGCTCTAAGTGAATCATATTTGTTTTTAGCATATCATTCTCATGACTAAGTCTTAAATTTTCATTTCCAGCATCATTGATTCTTCTAGCCAAATCATCTTCATTCTTCTTTTTGTTTTCATTCTCTTTATAAAATCTCATGGTCAGGTCTTGCATCTCATTTCTCAAAGACATATTCTCTTGTTTCAACTTGCTTACCAGATCATTAAGAGTCTCTTTTTCATCATCATCACTCTGTATTTTCTCATGAAGTTCTCTTCTTTTGTTCCTAGCAATAGTAAGAATCTCCTGAAGTCCTTGAATGATTTCCTGTGCAGATTTCAGATCATCTTCAAGTTTCATATTCTTCAACTTTTCTGCATCATAATCTACAAGAGATGTTTCCAGTTGCTTTCTCAGATTATCCATCTGTACGGGTGTCAGAATCTTCCTCAAGCTATTAGAATTTTAAAAATAGAGGACCAGGCTTTGATACCAATTGTTAGGATTCCCAAAGATATTGAGAGGAGGGGGTGAATCAGTATCTTGCTCGTTAATGGATTTTGTTGAATTATTAAACAAATTGCATTCCAAAATAGTGTAACAGTAAACAATAATTAATGCAGTAAATAAGAATAATAACCACAACATAGAAAGCACACCCTAACACAATATTTTAATGAGGAAGCCCGGTGTGGGAAAAACCTCGATGGGATTTGTGACCAACAATATTCTCTCACTAGCCAATAAGTGAATATTACTGATACAATAGGGTCCTGCACATGCAGGAAGGCCAACTGCCTAAAGCTCACTACTTAAATACAAAAAGAGAAGTCTCACTGACTTACAAAAGTGGATTAAGTAAATCCAAAGTCATGTACTACTTCAATTCAGCATCTGCTATGCCAAGTTCAGTACCGGTTTAAGCTCATGCAACATACATAAACCTTATTCCAAACTTCGCCTTAATATTCACACATATTATCTATCTCGCATATTCCTCATTTCAAATGTTCTCTAAGATCTCATACTTATATACAAGCCTTATTACAATTCACCTTGTTGACTTTCAAAAACATTTTACAATTAAATACAAAATACAACAAACAAAATCTTGTCAGCTGGTAAATAACTTTTCGCTGCTGGTGAACTGTATGCCGGTGTAGAGTCTGCCAGTGCTGGTGCCTATTGGTGTCATAGGATTATAAGGTTTCCATCAATGACAATACCTTCAATCACCTACAATTTCTCATTGGAGTGTGCATTTTCCAACACAATTGATAATTCCAGAGGAGTACAATAGAGTTTCAGATGTCTCTCAGTCACTTTCGGACCTACCTTTGCCACCTCCAACCATGCTATAAGCTGAGAAGGTGTTGGATTAAAGGATTCTCAAGAAGACTAGGCAAACCACCCACATGGAGCATTTGGTTAAATGGAAACATCTTCCAAAATTTGAGGCTACTTGGATACCTAAAGAAGACTTTTCCAAGGTTGGAATTGACCTCTCTTTGTTTCCTAAAGGAGTCACTTGACTTCTTTCTAATTGGGGGAGTATGGTACAAGAGCACCTGAGGTTTTCTAGTGAACTTTCAATTTTTGGTGTGACTGATCCTCATTGGGTCAATGGTTTATTAAAGGACTATTGAAGAGTTTAGAAGTGTGCTTTGAGTTTGTTTTTTAGTTTTCTTTTTATTAAACTTAGCTTGTCTACTCTGTTTTGGGCCTATGTGCCTTTGTAAGCCTTAAATGGCATCACATAGAAAATTTTGTAAAAGTCCTTGTAAGGCCTCATAAGGATTTTGAAGATATTTATTTGATGTTAGGAAATCATCCTAGGTGGTCAATATTGTGAAGAGTTGACATATTTGTCAAAATGCATTGTAGAGTAAAAAGTTGTCATGGTGGCTTAACAACGTTTTGTCAACAATGTGAGAAATTTTGGAAAATTTCTCAAAGCGGTAGTTAGTGGTCTGATTGGTGGTTGGTTTTGATTGTGTGGGCATATATAAGGCCACTCAAAACATTGTAGAAGAGTTAGAATCTCTGAGATTGAATTTTTCAATAGCAACTTGAAGCAATTTGCTGATTTTTAACTGAAATTTGTCAAATTGCTTATAACAGTCTGTACTATCCTTTCATGGAGGCTTAGAACTTGTTGTTCTGGTGCTTAAGAAGCATTTGTGTCCTTTCATCTTGCAGGTTTAATAGGTGTATTAAAATTCTTTCTTGTTTTCACTATTCTCTGTCTATGCAAAGGGGTTAAGGCCCTAAAAATGGCTCCATCTTGAATTCCCATTGTGGTTTACAAAAAAAAAATTGGATCCAAGTTATGGGGTCTTTATATAGTGTAAATACAAAATTTTGTGACCTGGAAGTTGTATTTGATCATTTAAAATTTTTTCCCTAGGCGAGCTCTACCATAACCCGACTAGGGAACATGACTGCTCTTTATCTTATTTCTTGCAGAGGTGGCCAAATTTGATAGAGACAAGTGATTGGTATTGAGGATGGATGTTAGATGGAGCCTCGCTATAAGTGTGGAGGCTTGACAGGGTGTGGAAACCTACAAACCCCATTGACGAAAGAACACAAGTCTAAAACCCTTGAAAAGTGCCATTTTGGGGACAGCACATGTACGGACATAAAAAACCACCTAACCTTAAAAATATTGAAGGGTTTGCTATCCATATCAAAAAAGCTTCTAAGGAGTCCTTTGGCAATTTTTAGAGCCAAAGAGCAAAAACCGTAAAAGGAGGGCTAAAAGGGGCTCATAGGGCTACAAGGCTTAAATAATAGGAAACTATGAAAACAATAGGGAAATGAAAGGGAGAAAACACCAAAACCAGATGGAGAGAGGCTATAAACCATCTCAGATCCTTCCTAATCCCCTGCAAGTGAAGAGCATTGAATTAGGCATGTTGGAGGTGGAACTTACTCATGTGAGTTTTAACCTTGGATTTGAGTAATTGGAGCAAATTTATTGGTAGAGAGTTATCCAAAGGAGTTTGGGTTTTGGGATTGAATCAAACAAGGAGAGTAGGGCATAAAATAAACAAGGAAGCCCATAATAACACCTTTTCCTAGTGTATAAACTAAATTGCAACTCTTTTGAGAGAGTCTCTCTATCAATCACACAAGGTCATGCATTCATGTGAACCCCATCATGCAAAAGCCTTTACTCTGTCACACATTCCCTCATATGCTTTCACACATTTGTAAGGGTTATTTATGTGTCTATTTATCTTCTATTCCTTGTTTCTTGCTCTCTGTTCTGTTAAATTCTGAATGAAATTAGGTAAATCTGAATATGGTTTACATTTATTACACGCTTTAATTATGACATTTTATGGCACATAAGGTATAACTCAAGATTTTAGGTGCAAGGAGGATGAAGGAACAAAGAAGATAAGCCAGATGCTATCAACAAATCCTAAAGGTAGAAAAGAAGATACGAGATCTAGAGGACCAACCAGCCATTGACAGATACTACAGGCTAGTTCTCTCATATAGAGTAAAATACGATTTGCTTAACATAGAGTGGATGATGAGAGATCTTGTTAATGCATCGCAATTTGTTTTGCAGGTTCCAGATCAGAATTAGTTTTATTTTTTATTTTTATTTGGTCTCTCTGTGTATCACACATTCACGTAGATAGGATCACGCAATCGCTTTGTCAGGATCACACAATTGCTCTGTCAGAATTATGCAATCACTCTGTCAGAATTATGCAATCCATCATACAAAATCACACAATTGCTCAGGAATCATTACGCATTCATTTTTTGTTATTCTTAATCTTCTATTTTCTGTGATTTTTCTTGGGTTACTGATTATCTATTTGCAGCATGTGGCGAATTTATAGAGAGGATCAGATTATTACCGAATCATAAACACTCATGCTATCACACTTCAGTTTTGGGCTTAAAATAAACCTTGTTAAAATGGACATGCATGTTATAACACTTCAGTTTTGGGCTTAAAATAAACCTAGTTAAAATTGACATGCATGCATTCACATTTCAATTTGGTGTTTTAAAATTGACATGCACATGTGGATCTCACACATAAATTTGGGTTTTAAAATGAACATGAATCAGGCTGCTCAATAGAATAACTCATATTTATTTTTTCCTAAAGGAAATAACTTTTTATCGTGTTTGGGGTGGACCTACTGTTGCATCAACTACCTTTCCACCCGCTTTCAGAACCTTAGGAGAAAGGGAGAAGGTGATAACAACACCCAAATTTTTCATTTTAGTAGTGAGGATTATCTTTGACTGGGGATTTCATCACCCCATAGAGGTACTTCGAAATGGGAATGCTTTGGGGATATCATCTCTCCCAACGTACTCTCGAGCAGGTTTTTCAAGCCGCTATATAAATATACTGGTTAGGCGGCTAGAGTGTTGAGTGAATTCGATGTATGTGGGGGCCTTCCCTACATTGATAAGCTCAACTAAAGTCTTAAGTGGATTTCTCTGAAAATCCATCGTTGGATCAAGACCCCTCAAAATTTTACATTAAGAACCAACTTAGTAGCCCAAATCCCACATTCAGTGATTCCAAGAATGCGGATCGTACCCCATAGATACCCCTCATGTACCTTGCATTACGAGATAAAAATACCTTGGTGATAAGATCTTCGGATCTTTGGGGTAAGAGAGACTGGCATGCCCGAGAAGTGTGTGCTGTGGAGTGGAGCCAGTGCTGCCAGACTCTCTATCTGTTCATTTTGTTTCGGTATTTTATTGCGGGGGCCTCATTGAATGGTGTTCACTTTCTAGCCTAAGATTGTATTTTGTGTTTTTATATGTATCATTGTATTAGAACAATATTGAGTTAGTATTTGGGCTATTTTAGGCCCTATCTTACGTATCTTTGAATTCTCGTAATTGGTCAGAACATAGTTCAATCAACTATACCTATCTTCAAACAACTGTTCTCAGATTTGGAAAACAACAAACTTGTCCTGTACATAGCATTACTGGAAACAAAGTCCATCTTGAAACACAAACAGTCCTACAAGCTCAAAATTTTACATACTTGTGACCATAGGAAGTCCTTGCATAGTCTTTATTATGGGTATGTTCAGGATCATGGTGTGCCAAAACAGGCCCTTAAGTGGCAAAGAAATTTCAGAAAATCAGAGCTATGCAACTTGACATGAAAATTTGAATAAGTTTTGAACATTATTTTTAAAATATGTAAGAAGAAAATATATAGAAAATTGAATTTAGTTTCTAAGATACTAGTTGTTTTTTGGAAAAAAAAAATCCCATTTGATGAAAATTTCAAATTTCAATGCAGTGGTACTAAAATTTCAAGAAAAAAATAAGAAGTACACGTATGTCTAACCACCCTAATCACAATCAAATCATAATATTTTTTTATAATATTTATAATATAAGTATTAGACTCATGTCTAGATGTGACACATATTTTTTTTTAATTTTTTAGAAAGTAAATAATTATTTATGATTTTTTTACTGCAGCTTTTCAAAAATTCAGAAACTCTTACGTCTGACCACCTTAACTTGGTCAAAACCTTATGATTTTTTTATTTTTTTTTAAATTTTCCCCTATAGTAGATGAAGCATAGGATGTGATGCATGTTTCGGATTCAAAAATTTTTATACCGTTTGAAAGTTATGAGTGATTTTCAATCAGGACTATTGTCAGCATTCAATTAGAAAATAAATAATAATAATATATTAAAGTCGAAATAAGACAAGCCTTATATTGTTGGAAAGCTGGTAATGTCCTGAAAAAACCCTTTTCATTTTATCAATTTTGGCTACAAAAAAAGTTGCCAGCCACTAGTGTAAAGTCAGGAAAATCAAGGAATACTGAAAAACACGTTTTTTTAGTTGACTTTCCAGGCTTTACTTTCCAAACCAAATACCAAAGCATTCCCGAGCCGAAATTTGAAATTTGAAAATTTGACTATGAAAATCGGATATCCGATTTTAATCAGTAAATTCTCTAATTGGATTTGTTTATTAATATATTAATTTATAAATAAATTAGTATATGATGTTAGGGAGAGGGGAAGGGAGGGGGGAGGGATAGAGAGAGCTTAGGGGAGAGAGAGAGATAGGGATGGGGAGGAGGAAGGGAGAGATGGGTAGGGGGAAGGGAGAGAGAGATAGAGAGAGAGAGAGATGGAGAGAATATGGGAGGGATATAGAGAGATTAGGGGAGAGAGAGAGAGAGAGAGATAGAGAGAGAGAGAGAGAGAGAGGGAAGGGAAGGTAGAGATAGATAAAGAGATTAGTAGAGAAGGAGAGAGAGGGAGAGAGAGAGAGAGAGAGAGATTAGTGGAGAGATTAAGGGAGAGAGAGATAAAGATAGAGAGATAGAGGGAGAGAGATGGGGAGGGGGAAGATAGAGAGAGATATAGAGAGAGATTCGGGGAGAGAGAGATAGATGGAGAGATTAGGGGAGAGGGATAGAGAGAGATTAGGGGAGAGAGAGAGAGATTAGGGGAGAGGGGGAGAGAGATATTAAGACACCATAGCACCCAAAGCGACCCAATATGGTGTCATAATGGGTCATATGGCATCCTAAGGTGTCATAAGGGTTCATGGGACACCATATTGGGTCGCTTTGGGTCATATTATGTCCTACTACCCCTTAGGACTCCATATGACCCCTTACAACACCATATGACCCCTTATGACACCATATGGTGTCACAAGGGGTCCTATGGTGTCCATAGGGGTCATATGGTGTCCTACGACCCCTTAGGACACCATATGACCCCTTAAGACACCATATGACCCCTTAAGACACCATATTTGGTCTTTATAGGTCATATTGTGTCCTAGTGGGTCATATTGTGTCATATGACCCCTTTAAGACATCATATGACCCCTTAGGACACCATATGACCCCTATTGACACCATATTGGGTCAATTTGGGTCATATGGTGTCTTACGACTCCTTAGGACAACATATGACCCATAAAAACACAATTTGGTGTCTTAAGGGGTCATATGGTGTCTTGGGACACCATATGATGCCTATGAACACCATATGACCCCTAATCACACCATATTATGTCATAAGGGGTCGTATGTTGTCCCTAGGGGTCATATGGTGTCCTAAGAGGTCATAAGGGTTCATGGGACTCTCTCTCTCTCTCTCTCTCTCTCTCTCTCTCTCCCTCTCCTCTCTCTCTATCTCTCTCTCTCCCCCTCTCCTCCTCCTCCTCTCTCTCTCTCTCTTCCTCTCTCCCTCTCCTCCTCTCTCTCCCTCTCTCTCTCTCTCTTTCTCTCTCCCTCTCTCCCTCTTCTTCTCTCTCCCTCTTCTTCTCTCTCTCTCTCTCTCTCTCTCTCTCTCTCTCTCTCTCTCACTAAAATATGACTAATAAAATCCAATATTGGATTTTTGCTATGTGGCAGTTTAGTAAATAAAAGACGACAACAAGTAAATTTTTGGGGACCACAAATTTTTGTACTAAAATCGGATATCCGATTTTAGTACAAAAAAAAAGAAAAAAAAGCCTTGTGGGCCATTTTGTAGATTCCAATGGTCCACAGTCTGCATATTTTGTTTTCTGTCGAGGATCACGGGTTTTCAGACAGGTAGAGACAAATTTGTGCTTTTGGGAGATTCTTAAAGTGAAAACTTACATTGTCAATCATGTAGGAGCATATGTGTGGAGGGAAATGGGGATTAGTAGTCGTCAGAAGTCTAAACGCAAAAGAAAACTTTCAAATGACCAAATTGAAGTGTATAGAGAAAGAGATAGAGAATGGCATAGGAGGAGAAGACAAGGTATGCTAAATATTTCTAATGTTACTTCAACTGAAGAGGAAATTGAATTTGAAAATGTGCCACAAATTATTGAAAATGAAAATGTAGATTTTGAAAGTGAAAATATTGAAAATATTGAAAATGTTGAAAGTGATAATGAAAATGCTCAACATGTGGAAAATTTTGACATAGGAGGTGAAAATGTGGAAAAATTTAACACTGAAGGTGGAATTTCTCCACCAAGTGAACCATATGTAACACCTAACTACTTCAGAAATGAAGACCCTCTCATGGATGAAAGACAAATTCCAAATCCAAGACCTTCAAGAACCCCAAAATGGTTATTTGAAATCGATGAGAACATTATTGCGAATCTTGAAGGCAAGAGGTCAACAAGAACTGTATGGTTGTAGTCTACACAACTGTTCAACCAAAATTTTAGCAATAAGACATTGACCGAGCAATGCCAACTCTTTGTTCAATTGCTAAAGATGATAAAGATGAGACCATTTCTAAACAAATTGAAGATTCGTATGAACAAGAAGATGGAGAGAAATTCTATTATTGCAAAAAATCTATTTGACGCTCTCAATTCTATTGGAAAGAATACCAAAGAAAGAGATAAGAGATCCACTCGAAGAGTGATTACACCCTCCTTAGTAAGCCATCAATTGAGGAAGGCTCATCAAATGAGACAAACTTGTGTTGATTTTAAGATTAATCATAAAACTTTGGATAGATCACTTGCACGAAGACAAAGACTTGACGATCCACTTCAACAAGATACATGGGCATTTGGTGGGAGGCTTCCACGTGTTGATAGAAAGTTGACTGACAATGTGAAGGAAGAGGTTCAACAATTTTGTCACTCTAATTCTAGAGTGTCACCCAATGTAAAGGACATTTTGAAATTAAGAATCGGCAATTGTGACCGTGCACCGCATCCCAAACATTTCTTGGAATCAAGCCAAACAATGTTGTACAATTTTTTTTGTGAATTACATCCAACTTTGCAAATATCACAAAGGGCCTTTGAATCTTTAAAACCATTTTATTGTGTTCCTGTTAAGATTCGCAATACCTGTTGTTGCAAGTACCATGTGGAGTTTTCAATGTACCTTGAACTTTTATGTCATATTCATTCTACGATGCATACTAATGAGATGTTGCAAGAGTGTGGTGCAATGCTATTTCCGAGATCATCAAGAGACTTGCAAGATCTATTTTTATGCCCTAGAGATGATGGCTGCTATTTTTATAGAAATGATTGTTTGAATGACAAGTGCTTAGAATGTGGTGGGTTGTCAAAGTTTGTTTCATGCTTTCATGAGGGCAGCGAACACGAGTTTGGAAAGAATTATGTTGAGAAAAAAAGATACGAGACAGTGAAATATACTTTGAAGAGTGGAGGTGAAGGTTCTAGATGCGAATTAGTCTCAAGAGAATTGAGTATTGCTGATTTTATTTTGGATTTTAAGGAAAATCTTTTCTACAAGTATGCAAGGCACACCCATAGGTCTCAATGGTTGGATCAACAATTCAGGATGTGTAAGAACTCTTTCCCGATTGGCACTATTGTATCGGTGGTTGGTTTTGCAGAGAACTATACATTGCAACCACAGAATGAGGTACAGTCTCAATACTACAATTCAGTCCAGATTGCTATTTTTGTTCACATTACATATAGACATGGTCCTGATAGTACATAAGAGGATAGGAAGATAATCAAGGAGTATCATTTTTATATGAGTGATGATAGATCACACTCCTCTGAGTATGTGCAACATTCTTTCAAGAATTTTTTTGAGTTCTTGCATTAGAAAGATATTGCATTTGACTGACATATAATATGGTCAAATAACTTATAGGTCAATTCAAGAATGCTCATATGTTTTATTGGTTGAGTAGAATGCATGTAGAGAGGCGTATACCTCATATTTGGTGTTTTTTTGAGGTAGGGCATGGGAAGGGAGAGCATGATGGAACAAGTGCATGTTTGAAGAGAGCTCTAGTTAAGGAGAAATTGAAGATTTTAGTTGCAAATTTTTCTGATGCACGTTCTATTGTTGATTGGTGTAGTTCAGCATTGTCACATGAAGGTACTATTGATTCAGCAATGAGCAGATTCTTTTGGTTGGTTGAGGAGAGAACAGTGGGAGATAGATTAGATTGTCAAACAATTAAAGATTCTTCAAAGACGCATTCATTTCTCAGCTCAAATGCAAGTACATGGACCATTTGGACACAAGCGTTGGCTTGTTTTTGTCAAAGTTGTGTTTGGTGTGATTGGGATCAGTGCGAGTCAAGTGAGTGGGTTGATACATGGGTTACCCAATATCTAACTCCTTTATCTCAAACAATATCCTTGTCAAACGATGACATGGAAAGTTCACTTAAGTATGATCGTCTATCAAATCTTGTACGACCAGGACATATTTTTGCAGTTGTTGCACCGCAAGGGAATGAAGAGAGATTAGAATATTGGTTGGCACGATGTGTACAGCAAAAACAAAAGCTAACACAACCAGTGATAGATGATGACAGGTTCACATATCCTACAGGTTTAGTTGTTGTTGTGGGAACTTGGTTACGAACATACATGATTAGAAAGAATGGCATACCTGCATTTGAAGACTATGAGAGACACAAAACCATTATAATGTATTCACACCTTATTATAGCTACAAATGTCAAGTTGTTGAAGCATCAAGCAAAACTGAAGACCAAAGAGCTATGGACAATGGCTACTGCTAATCATGAAGTACTACTGGATACTCTTAAACAAAGAGATGACCCTTCAGGGACACTTGAGTAGTATGTCTTTAATGGTGCCTTATTTTGTTTATCATGCATTTCATTTCAAACAATGATCATTAAACCTTAATGATCAAGTTTGTTACATGTATATTAAGGATGTGTTGAAAATGCAGGTCTATTGATGAACGTTTTTTTTTGGCAACACGGTTTTTGCATGCACATAGTGGGTACATGATATAATTGGAAGGGACGTATTTTTGCAACATGAATTATTATCATGCATTTGATGAGCTTTACAAATTTTTTTATTAGAGAACACTATCTGACAATTTTTGATGATATAATTATCGCAAAACCTTTATGCTCATGCAAGTCTTTTTTGATGATATACAATAGTATCACATTATGATTTTTGATGATATACAGGTTCATGCTAGATCATTCATCTTTGACAAGACCCTCTCTTGGTGATGGTACATATTCATTTGTGCATTAATGAGATAAATTTTGTGCATAAACATTAAGTCAAGTGAATGTATTGCTATTTAGAAATGACCATATCTACCATCATCTTCAACCATGCAGAGAAATGCAGTGAGAAGGGCTTTAATCAACATGTGTCTTTCTTTAAAGTTATGCTTGTATACTTTGTAGAGAAACTGGTAAGTTTCATAATTATACAATCTTGTGCGTCTTAAAAATGTTTGAAATGATCTATTTATAATTTGCCAAACTAATTTGTATTATGTGTTATAATTTGTTTTTTGTAGCACATTCATTCCACATTAGAAGGTTACTTATTTTGGTCTTCATTTATATGCAGGCATTGTTGTACGTAAGCTTTTCTCTTAGGACATGAGGATGTCTGATGTAGATGAAGTGGGATGTTGTATTTGTATATGGATGTGAATTGATGTAACATTGTTATGATGATATACAATATCCATGAGCAAATTGGTTTAGTTATATTGATGATAATGTCCATGTATTTGTACATGAGGACATTGGTGTAGTTGTATTGATAATGAAACAAAAAATCATGTTTGCATATCCCTTCATGGATGTCACATGCAAGTGTAATGGTAATTATGTGTATACAATACATGTAAATATTGATGATCATTATGTGTCTACAGTGTAATCCTTGTTTATATATAATTTTAGCACTTAGGACACTCAAGGGACGACCATGGTAGGATATGACCCTGAGCGTTCGATCGAGTGGGGGGGGAGGAAACAGGAGCATGCGTAGGGTAATAATGCCTAACTGGACATTTTGGAGCTGATGGTTTGTCATCGTGACAAGAAGAATGAGAAATCAGCCACGCGACAACATTCGATTGAGTGAGACTGATGATTTTTCCACCAACAGAAAAATTGCTGCCCTAATAAAACTGTAGGGCAACTTGAAAAACTGAGATAGGCTTTTGTAGGGACCCCTCTCTTGACCTCGTAGGTTCAAACAGATCATTCATAGGTGCCATAGATTCTGAGTTAGGGTCCATCAAAGTTTGACAATTTTGAGCACTTAAGGCGCTCAAGGGACGACGTCGGTAGGGTATTACTCCGAGCGTTCAATCAAGTGGTGGGGAAAAATAGGAGCATGCATAGGGTAATAATTCCTAACTAGACATGTCAGAGCCAGAATTTTGTCATTGCGATGAGCAGAATGAGAAATCGGCCACGCGAAAACATTTGATTGAGTGAGACTGACGATTTTTTTGCCAACAAAAAAATTACTACCCTAATAAAACCATAGGGAAACTTGAAAAATCGAGATAGGCTTTTGTAGGGACCCCTCTCATGGCCTCGTAGGTCCAAATGAATCATTTGCAGGTACCATAGATTCTGAGTTAGGGTTCGTCAAAGTTTGACAATTTGGAGCACTTAGGGCGCTCAAGGGACAATGCCACTAGGGTATGACCCCGAGCGTTCGATTGAGTGGGGGGGAAAAATAGGAGCATGCATAGGGTAATAATGCCTAACTAGACATTTTGGAGCTAACGGTTTGTCATCATGACAAGCAGAATGAGAAATCAGCCACGACAACATTCGATTGAGTGAGACTGACAATTTTTTTGCCAACAAAAAAATTGCTGCCCTAATAAATCCATAGGAAAAATTGAAAAATGGAGATAGGATTTTGTAGGGACCCCTCTCATGGCCTTGTAGGTTCAAATGGATCATTCGCAGGTGCCACGGATTCTGAGTTAGGGCCCGTCAAAGTTTGACAATTTTGAGCACTTAGCGCGCTCAAGGGACGACTTTGGTAGGGTATGACCCCAAGCATTCGATCGAGTGGAGGGGAAAAATAGGAGCATGCATAGGGTAATAATGCCTAACTAGACATGTCAGAGCCAACGGTTCATCATCGCGACGAGCAGAACCAGAAATCGACCACACGACAACATTCGATTGAGTGAGACTGACGATTTTTTTGCTAACACAAAAATTGGTGCCCTAATAAAACCGTAGGGAAAATTGAAAAACCAAGATAGGATTTTGTAGGGACCCCTCTCATGGCCCTATAGGTTCAAATGGATCATTCACAGGTGCCACGGATTCTGAGTTAGGGCCCATCAAAGTTTGACAATTTTGAGCACTTAGGGCACTCAAGGGATGACGCCGGTAGGGTATGACCCCGAGCGTTCGATCGAGTGGGGGGGGGGGGGGAAATAGGAGCATGCGTAGGGTAATAATTTCTAACTAGACATGTCAGAGCTAATAGTTCATCATCACGATGAGAAGAACAAGAAATTGGCCACGCGACAAAATTCGATTGAGTGAGACTGACGATTTTTTCACCAACAGAAAAATTGATGTCCTAATAAAACCATGAGGCAACTTGAAAAACCAAGATAGGATTTTGTAGGGACCCCTCTCATGGCCCCATAGGTTCAAATGGCTCATTTGTAGGTGCCATGGATTCCGAGTTAGGGCCCGTCAAAGTTTGACAATTTTGAGCACTTAGGGCACTCAAGGGACGACTTTGGCAGGGTATGACCCTGAGCGTTCGATCGAGTGGGGGGGAAAAATAGGAGCATGCATAGGAGATTACAAATGTATGTCCATAAATAAATATGGTATAAATGCCAACTGAAACAAAATGTATGTCTAAATACGTGAATTTGTATGTCCATATACAAAATATACATGCAAACTAGACATGTAAGCATCCCAAAACTATCTATAACATCCTAAGCTGCTGATGGATCATCAAAATTGATCCTCTTTGCCACTTTTCTTGGCTTTGAAGGATCCTTCACAAGAAAAACAAACTGCGATTAATATTAGTTATATTATATAATTCACATTTGAAAAGTTAACATAAAAATGAACTATAATTGAACTATTCATGTTTACCTCATCTCCACGTTTTTTCTTCTGCTTTGCAGGACTCTTGATGTATGTCTTCGATAGAGGAGGTATGTTTTGAATATTTTTATACACAACCTACATATGTTCAGAAATATGACATTTATAGAAGTTAGGATATAATTGTCACTGATAATAATAAATTATATCTACTAATCAAAAAATAAAATAAAAACACATCTACTCGAGGCATCTCTTCTTCTTCTTCAGGTATATTGGGTGTAGTCATCAAGGATGTGAAGCCAAGAATTCTCTGTATATATACACAACAAGTATATGAAACTATCAATCTATGTCTAGACATGTATAATCACTATAAGTTATTTAAACTATTCATTCAATCATTTTTGCATTCAATTACCTTTCCCTTGTCTCCAACTACACTACCAAATCCTAAATCACATTGCCCCACACTCATGCTGCTTGTGCCCTACAAGAGTAAAATAAGATATACATGCAAGTTACTACATAATCTAATTAATACCAATATAAATGATGAGCATGTATGTACAATAAACTACAAACAACTAGGTGCAATAATATATGTACCGTCAAGCTATCAAGGCCAAATGAAATGGCCGACAAGGTGCCCTCCTGAATCTGTCTCAACTCATCCTCGGTCATCAACTGTTAAATAGACCATGTAAATAAAAATTAGTACTTAATATTATCTAATTTATAAATATTTTATTAAAATATAACATGAACTGTGAAAATACAAATCTTACCACTACATCATCAATGTATGATGATGGTGCCTCCTTGCCTCTAGCATGTGAGGACTCCCCAAGGTATCCTCCAGTCTATGTAATAATATCTAGTGCTTCATGCATCTCATGCACCTCATAATCTGGACTGTCCACAAGAGGATCAACGGGCTGTCCAACTAGACCCAAGCATACATGCCCACACATGACACAACTATGGGGCACACATATGTGTGGAGCCGAGGATGACATGTCAATGCCACCAGATGCACCGCTACCATCAAGAGTAGGCTGAGCTACTGACGCAGCCTGAGAAACCAAAAGGCTACTCAAAGAGTGAATAGCCGATATGGTCCATGAAGCCGCCTCACAAATGATATCATGATGCTACACTATAGGTGGGTGATCAATAGAGGAGGGGGGACATATGGGCCCTGGACTACTCTGACTGCCCCAGGTTTATTTTGGGGCATACCTAAACCTACACCCTGGAAAGGTTGGATGTCAAAGTAGTTCACATGTTTGCGTAAAACAAACTCAGCATACAATTATTTTATGAAATAGAAGGGGATATCAAGATTGTTGTTGGGTGGTTTGTCGAAAACCATCCACCAACGATCTCAAAAGTTTTTGACAATCCCATCATTTGTGCACCATTTAATAAAAAGTTTTATTTTTTTGGGATCTACGGGTTGACCAGTGCAGGGATTGACAAACAATGAGGTGATTTCGGCTTTGGATATCTCGAGATCCTTGATATCCTTATACGAGAAGCCATCTACATATTTTTCCCTGGTAGAATCTCACCACAAAAGGGTGGCATTGTGCTCCTTAGTCATGGTTTCCATACTCTTTATGATCGACGTGAGAGGATCAAACATTGGGCTTAGATGAGGGATCCTATGATTTACTTCTACAGTCCACCTCAATTCATTCAAATTTTGTGTAATCAAATCCTAAATTGAGGGGGGGTTTGGCAAATGAGGGTTTGGTTGTTGCAGTTGTGGTTGGATAGTGTTTTCATTGTTATCCCCTATTTTTAACCTAATTGAATGTAAACAATTAAATTTAGTTAACAAATTTAAACAATTAGGTATTTGATTTTAAAAAACCTAGTTTTCATGAAAAAAACCATATTTTCAATGAAAAATCAAATAAACATTAACAAAAAATGAATGAAAATGATAAAATTATTGCCTTTCAATCTATTTTTTAGCAATTTTTTGCCAAAACACCAGATATCGGGTGCACCAGATATCGAATTTTGATAAAATCACGCAGCCCGTGAGTTAAAAATGACTCACGGGCTATCACTGTCAAAATATAAAAGTCTCAGATAATCGGATATCCGATAAAATCAGATATCCAATTTTTACACTTAAATTATTTTAAAATAACATATATAATATAATAATATATTATTATATTATATAATACGTATTGTATTATCTTATAAAATATAATTATATATATTATAATATAATATAATATTATATATTATATAATATGTATTATATAATATATAATATTATATTTTTTTGTATTAAGTATCATAGAATCACAAAGCTCATTTTTTGCTCATTCGAGCATCCACATTACAAACTTATTACAAATACCAGCTCCTTTGGAGCAAACTTATTACAAATACTAACTCCTTTCGAGCACCAAACTAGAAACAACAATTGGAAGACGAAGGGTCACAACTTAGAAATCCACTTTAAACAATGAGACAAATACAACCTATGGAAGACCAAGAGTCACAACTTAGAATTCTAAACAAAGGTGTCCCTCATGGGAGTTGAACTTGGGTCTCCACATTGAGAATTCAACGCTTTAACCAACTAAGCTCAACCCCTTCGACTATAATATTATATTATATTATATATAATATAATATAATATAATATAATATTGTATTGTATTGTATTATATAATACGTATTATGTAATATATAATATTATAATATAATATAATATAATATAGTAATATATTATATAATACGTATTATATAATATATTATTATATTATAATATAATATTATATAATATATAATATAATATATTATTATATTATATAATATATTATTACATTATATATATTATATAATATAATAATAAATTATTTATTATATAATATGTAATATATAATATATTATTTAAATTAAAATTACAAATAAAAATCGGATATCTGATTTTATTGAATATTCGATTTGCATAGGTAATTACCAGGCCAAGGTGTACTGACACCCAGGCCAAGCAAAAAGTCAACATAGATTTTTAATTTTTTAGGTGAGTGAAGAAGGCTATTTTTTTCACATCACCACTTTTTGGCCCCCCTTGATCCTGCACTAACCCTTGTCATCCTCATATAGTCCTTATTTACATTCTTACTTTGCATAAGTCCTTGCATAGTCCTTATTATTGTCCCCATTATCATCCTCATATACATCCTTAGTCCTTATTATCATCCCCATCATCATCCTCATATACGCCCTTATTCTTTGCATAGTCCTCATTATCATCCTCATTATAGTCCTCATTTACGTCCTTATTATCGTCCTTATTTATGTCCTTATAATTTGCATAAGTCCTTGCATCGTCCTCATTATCATCCTTATTATCATCCTCATTTACATCATTAGAATTTACAGAAGTCCTTGCATCGTCCTCATAGAGTTCCCATATACGTCATCATAATCTTCGCATAAGTCCTTATTTGTGTCCCATTGACCTCCTAGTTCATTTTAGTGTTGTTATAATCTTCATTTTAGTCCTTGTCTAGACTTCATATACGTTTGTCTTAGTCTGTCATAATTTGCATAATCATCCTAGAAATTCATACCCCAAACATCCAAATCACAATCAGAGGATCAATCAAACTCAACCTCAACTCAAACAAGTTTGTCAAGTTCAACAAATCAAACATTGTCACATTCAGAGAAATGGAGAAAACATCTTACATGTTTTGATCCTAGGTCCAAACCAATCAAGAAAACATCATGGATTGACATTATACATTTCATAGGGAAGGTGGAGAATTCATCCCTTCCATTCCTATTCCATCACCATCCATAGAAACCTTAGCTCAAGAAATCAAGACTTTGCAACAACAAATGATAGACATGACTAGTCCTAACAACCATAGGAGTTGGTTAGAAAAAATAATGAGAGAAGTGATGACCATGAGGGAATCAGTATAAGGCCAACCTTCTTCTTCTTGTGAGACCATTCAAACATGCTAACCTTCATTCTTCAACAAAATCGTTCCTACCTTAGTTCAACCAACATTAGAGTCATGTAAAACTTCTTTTTTCTTTCAACCCACTATATCAATCATACCTATCATATCAACCCAAAAATCAAACCCCTTTCAACCAAAATCAAACCCCATTCAACCAAAGTCCAAAAAAAAATTCATATCAACCCAAAAATCAAACCCCTTTTAACCAAAGTCAAACCCCATTCAACCAAAGTCCAAATTAAAATTCACACCAACCAAACATTCAAACCCCTTTCAACCAAAATCAAACCCCATTCAACCAAAGTCAAAATCAAAATTCACACCAACCCAACATTCAAACCCCTTTCAACCAAAATCAAACCCCATTCAGCCAAAGTCTAGATCAAAATTCACACCAACCCAACATTCAAACCTCTTTCACTCAAAATCATACTCCTTTCAACCAAAATCAAATCCCTTTCAACCAAACCCCAAATCAACCATATCTATCCACCATTTCATCATCCCCTGAAGTCACACAAGACCAATCCATGCCATCTCTATCTAATAACACAACCTCCCAAGGGTTATCCATAATACAAATCCAATCTAATCCAAGTCATGATGCTAGTCCTTTCCATGCTTCAGAAATTCAAGACCCAATCACATCATATACTCCTATAAGAGAGAGTCTCATTCAAAATTCTTTCTCATCAGGCCAAAGGGTTGAAACATTCCAAGAATTTCCCATGCACATCCAAACTCCTTCCCTGTGTCAAGAGTATAATCCAAAATAAGAAGAAATGAGTCCTAAAACAAATAAAGTTCAAGAAATAACTCTTTCATCCAACCCAATTTTTATCAAGATCCCACCGACCAAGAATCTTATGATGATCCTCTCGCTCTTTTCTATTCCATTCATAATGAAACCCTTCCATCTCAAGAACAAAGTGTCCTTTCAAGTCCCATCCAACATCAACCTCCTAAACAAGATCAAGAGATCCTTTTCATCATTCCTAATAATCCCTTTCCAAGTCAAGATCAAAGAATTCCTTCACCTTCATATCCTAAGCAAGGTTCTATTATTTCTCTTGATCCTGATGAAGATCCCTCCATCCCTTCATTTCAATGTCATAATCCTCTATTTCTCTCACAATATCCCCTCTCAAATGAACTTACTATCATGTGTTTGTGAAGTGTACCTGTAAACCTGCAGCTGCAATACAAAGACACTCAATAGATCATTACAAGCAATGGTTAGTGAATTAAAACAAAGAAAGATAAAACCATAGCTAATCAATTTATCACCTCCTAGTAAATGCGAGTATGAATTTTCTCTCAGATCTGGTTAGCAATTCCAGTGACTTCACTACACCTAGATGGAGGATTTAAATGACAATGATTCTGCATAATGATGGGATTAAGATAGATGATAAGAAAATTAAGATAGAAATGAGCTAGATTTAAGCTAAAATTGAACATGATAACAATGCTAAGATGATAAACTAAAAGCTATATGCCTATAGCAACAATGCTTGAATGCAAATGAGATGGATGAATGTGATGAATCAGGATGAACATATGGATTGGGATCCTTTGAACTCCAAAATGGGGTCTATTTATAGGATTTTCTAAGGTCAGGGGTTATGTGGCATGAATCAACGGTCAAGATTTGATATGAAGATATCAATGGTTAAATTGGAGGTGGGTTGAGAAGAGGCTGGATGAAAGGGGACAATTGGTGGTAGGTAGGAAAAGGGGTTGGTTGGAAGGGAACACTTGGTGACAAGTGTCAAGAAGCTTTTCTCATGAGAGGGCAAAGTGTCTATGGAAAGGGAACATGGTGGTTAGGCAAACCCGGAGTTAGATGAAATGGGTTAGGTTTAGGAGTTGTTAGGTTAGGTGGTTAGAAGTTAGGATAATTTGAGTAATTTGAATTTAAAAATTCAAATAATAGAAAAAGGCTAATTAATTTCAACAACTCATGAATTTGATTTGTTTTAATTAATTATGTGATTTAGAAGAAAAGAATTTGGTGGGGGGAATTAATTAATTAAAGGGGTTTATTGAAATGAACCTATTAAGTACATCCTTAGATTTATTAATAGGTAGATGAATGTGGGAGAATTTAATAAAATTGCTAATTAATTCAATTAAACTGGGAAGGAGGATTAATTAAATAATTGTTTATTTAATTAATTATCTTCAGACCATTTTTAGGTGTATATATTTTGCCCCTCTTTGAAGCGAGGTGTGATGATGCATTGATTCAAAGAATAATTTCATTTTGATGATGATGTTGGTTTGATAGGATGCCCCAAAACTTGATTGATAAATTGTAGTATGATTATGTCCCCTCGGGAGATCAATTGAGATAATTGATTTGTTGGATGATTGCGAAATTGATGTCTCGATTAAAAAAGATTTGATTCTGCAACATTGATTGATGAAAGTGTGAGTTCTTTGACCACGATGATTGATAGGATTTGATAAATCTTGATTGACAAGGTAAGGTTGATTAGATTTGATAAGATTGATAAGATCTAGATTTAGTCTGGTTTCAGGAAAGATACCTCCTGTATAAGACAAAGATGATCAGAAGCGTCTAGTTTCAGGAACAATATATCCTGTATAAGACTTGATCAGAAGTGTCTGGTTTCAGGAAAGATGCGTTTTGTATAAGAAATGATAAAATAGATTAGATGCGATCGATTGATAAGATTAATAAGGTTGATTGGATAAAGAATTGACAGTTTGTTGATATCAGGTTGCAGGATGATTTAGATTTGCTGATGTTGGTGTGTTTGAGGGGGTAGCATAAGATTTGCACTAGGTTGATGATATCTGGAGAGAGATGAGTCATCATGTTGATTGTGTATACACCTATGATAATACATTGATGATTCCTGTGGTAGATTTGACCTTGGATAAGATGAGCTTTTGTGATTTCATGCAAGAATGAAATGCAAGCTAAATGCCAATGCGAATGCTAATGAAATGCAAAGCTACGATCAGAATAGTCACTAGATTATTGTTTTTTTGTCATCATTGAGCTTTTGAAATGTGGGAAGTGAGTGCAAACATCGATGATATAATTAAACCATGATGAATTGAGCACTGCTTTCCTATATTTTGATATTGCAAGTTAGCACAAGCATTGAGGTATAATTAAACCAAGATGACCCAAGTGTTGTTTGCATAAAAAAAGAAGTATTAACCATTGGTATATGCAAATTGGAAATGTCTTCGATGATACTCTGATAATCATATCCGGAGACAAATTTGCACCTACTAATGATTAATTTACAAACAACAGACAAGATAAATATAATGTTCCTTCCTTATTCCTCTAGTCAAAGACATCCTAGAGGTACTTAGAAATCATGATAGTGAAAATCAAGATAATAAAGTTGAACCAAAGTGCTGATAGCAGTATCCAAAATATATCATCCATGTATCAATGTGCTTAGACTGACGTGTAATAGCTTGATGGTTAACAATGTGATGTCATGTTCAACGTTGGATGTGTCTCAGTGTTTTCGCTTGATAAGTGTTGTCTAACTATTGTTTTACCTGTTTGATTAAGCTCAAAATGATCAAGAATTTTGCCCCTAGATAGGTGTAGGATTTTTCCCCAAGCCTAGAAACAAAGTTGTTATGATATATCCAATGATCCAAACCATGGTGAGAGAGAAGATGTGATACCTGCGCATGTACAAAGGCTTATGATGGATATGGATAGCACTGATGGAGAATGAATGCAAGCCAAAAAATGCATGAACTAATAGATGGAAGAGCTAGCTGACAGATAGAGCTTGTTTGCTAGGTTTTCACCATCTATTTTTCTTGTACTTTTTCTCATATTTGATTTTTTTTTTTTTTTTTATCACTATTTTTTATTTTTCTGATTTTTCACGGTTTTTGATTTTTCTGATTTTTCACTGTTTTTGATTTTTTTGATTTTTCACTGTTTTTATTTTTTTGATTTTTCAGACATAAAACTTCTTCAGGTGCATGCTATTGATTGGTTCCTCGAGTTGATCCCCATCCTGTGTTGATAGCTGATATGCTCCTGACCGAAATACTATTGTGACCACAAATGGTCCTAATCAGTTTGGTTCAAACCTTCCTTTCTTTTCTCAATCTGCTTGGTTGCATGGATTTTCTTTTAGTACTAGTTCCCCAACTTGAAATACTCATGGTTTGACCCTATTATTATAACTCTAACACATTCTTTGCTGATATACTTTTAAATGATCAAAGGAATTTTGTCTTCGTTCATGGATCAATTCTAGTTCTTGTAGTCTAAATACTCATTGTTCTTCATTTGGGATAAGACCTTTTAATGATACTCGTAGAGAAGGTATCTCTACTTCAATGGGCAGTATTGCTTCTGATCCATAAACAAGAGAGAAAGGTGTGGCACCTATTGGTGTGTGGATACTAGTATGGTAGGCCCATAGAGCAGGGTTCAATTGAACATGCCAATCTTTGCCAGCATCATTCATTGTCTTTTTGAGGATTTTCAGAATGGTTTTGTTTGATTCTTCTGCTTGTCCATTTCCTTGTGGATAGTAGGGTGTGGAAAATCTGTGTTGGATCTTGAATTTCTCACATAGCTCTTGTACATCCTGATTTTTGAATGGTCACCCATTATCAATGATAATGGTCATGGGTATTTCATAGCGACAAATGATGTAGTTCAAGATAAATGCAGCGATTTGTTTTCCTATGATATTGATGAGAGGTACTGCCTCAATCCACTTTGTGAAATATTCTGTAGCTACAAGGATAAATTTGTGACCATTAGATGAAGAAGGATTTATCTTTCCCACTATATCAAGACCCCATTGGTAGAAAGGCCAAGATGTTGCTAAAGCATGAAGTTCTTGTGCTAATGCATGGATCATGTTTCCATGGATCTAACATTGTTTGCATGTTCTAGCTATCTGAAAAGAATCTCGTTCCATAGTGGGCCAATAATAGCCCATGCGTATGAGTTTTTTCGAAAGGGTAAGACCACTTGACTAAGTGCCAAAAATGCCATTATGGACTTCATGTAAGGCCTTCTCAGATTCTTCTTGTTCAAGACATCTTAAAAGAGTACCATCTAGACCTTGTTTAAATAGGGTATCTGTGATGAGAGTATAAAGGGAAGATTGGCAAATAAAGTTTCTCTTTTGGTTCTTTGATAGGTCAAGAGGTAGGGTGTTATCTTTCAAGTATGTGTAAGTTTGGCCATAGCAGGAGGAGTCATGTCCAATGAGTTGACAAATGGTTTGGGATTCCGGACAATTATCAAAAGGGTAAGACAACTCTTCAACCATGAATTCATAATGCTCTTGATTTTCCTGTGTTTGTAATAGGGAAGCAAGTGTTGTCATGGCATCTTCTGCTTTATTATCATTTCTTGGAATTTGTTCAAAAGTGATTTCGACAAAATATTTCTTGAAATCATCCACCATCTTTTTGTAAGGCATGAGTTTGTCATCTTTTATTTGATAGTAATCATTGATTCGATTGATGATGAGCTGAGAGTCTCCAAAGACCTGAAGTTGTTTAATGTTCCATTCTACAACCATTTTGATACATGTAACCAATGCTTCATATTCTACTATATTGTTTGTGCACGTAAAGCTTAATTTGTATGCTTTCGGAATTGTATGGCCTTGTGGTGTGATGAATAGAATACCCGCTCCTAATCCATGTTGTGTATATGAACCATCAAAGTATAATTGCCATGTTTTTGTTGTGATTGTTAGGATATCAGCATTGGGAAATTCAATCCTTAAAGGATGATCAGCTTGAAGTGGTGCCTCTGCTAGTTGGTCTGCAATGACTTGTCCTTTTATAGCTCTCTTGTCAACATACTCAATATCAAACTCACTTAGGATCATGATCCATTTTGCTAGTCGTCCTATTAATGTTTCCTTGTTGAGTAGATATTTCAGAGGATCGAGTTTAGCTATTAACTTGATGTAGTGAGATAGGAGGTAGTGTCGTAATTTTTGAGAAGCAAAAACTAATGCCAAGCATGCTTTTTCTATTGGTGAATAGTTGATCTCATATCCTACTAATGTTTTGCTGATGTAGTAGATAGCTTGTTCTTTTCCTTCATTGTCCTGTTGTGCAAGTAGAACTCCTAATGATGCTTCAGTGTTGATACATAGAGTAATATCGGCTTTCCTGGAATTGGTGGCATTAGGACGGGTGGTTGCATGAGATATGCCTTGATCTTGTTGAATGCATCCTCACACTGATTGTCCTATTTGAAATGAATATTTTTATGCAATAGATGAGTAAATGGTTGACATTTATCTGCTAGTTGAGCAACAAATCTTCTGATTGACTGGAGTCTTCCTTGGAGTGATTTGAGTTGACTGATATTCTTGGGAGATGCCATTTCCATGATTTCTTTTACCTTAACTAGATCCACTTTGATACCTCTAGCTGAAACAATGTATCCTAATAGTTTGCCTGAAGTAACACCAAAGGCACATTTCTTAGGGTTTAGCCATAGCTTGTACTATTCTAACTCGTCAAAGATCATTTCCAGTATTTCTATATGTTCTTCTTTGTTATAGAATTTAGCTAAGATGTAATCCACATAATATTCCATGAATGTATGCATCATGTCATGAATATAGTTGTCATAGCTTTTTGATATGTAGCACCTGCGTTCTTTAATCCAAAATGCATGACGTTCCAGCAAAAAGTACCCCACAGGCATGTGAAAGCTGTCTTTTCTTGATCTTCAGGTGCTATTTTAATCTTATTGTATATGGAGAAACCATCCATTAAAGAAAACATGGAGTGTCCAGTAGTTAAGTCTACAATGATGTCAATGTTAGCCAAAGGAAAATCATCCTTTGGACAAGCATTATTAAGATCTTTGAAGTCTATGCATATTCTGATGCTTTTATCTAGCTTTGAAACAGTAATGATGTTTGATACCCATTGAGGATAGGCAACAGGTCTGATGAATCCAACATCCAATAATTTCTTTAGTTTTGCTTTGACTAGAATAGCGATATGTGGATGCATTTTCCTTAACTTCTGTTTGACTGGTTTGGCTCCTGGACTTACATTTAGGTGATGCATAATAAGCTCTGGATCCAACCTTGGCATGTCTTCATATGACCAGGTGAAATTGATTTGCCTTCATTTGAAAAATTCCATATATTGTTGCATTTCTTCTTCTGATAGAGAAGTTGCTAGATGAAGAATCTTTGGTTGCTCCATTGTGCCAATGTTAACTGCCTTTGTTGGTTCGATCAAAATAGATGACCTTTCTTGATAGTGCTCAGGTAAAGTGTCAAATCTCCCATCTTTCAGCACCTCGAGGAGGTTTTCACCGTTAGATGCGTCCTTTCTTTTTACTTTTTCCTGATCTAATGTTGCCAAGAAATGGTTTTCAGCATTAGACATGCTATTGTTTTCTTTATTTTCACTTTTGTGACTAGGATATTTGGCACCCACTTGATTGGAATATGTGTTGCTAAAATTCCTAGTGAAAGTTGTTGCGGGTTCAATTGCATTAAGATATACATATATGGCATGGTCATTTGGAAAGATATTAATGGCAATATGTCCTTCATTTTCCTAATCAATAAGCTCGGGGTGGAGTAGGGGTAAGGGATCATCAGGTTGAGATGGTTCAAGGATGTTAAGGGTCATGATAGATGTGTCAAACTTTTCAATATGTGTGTCGATTTCTAGAATGGTACTCTCATCAGAATGACCTTGCATAAGGAAATCTTGATCATCCTCAATTAAGTTCAAGTTAGCCGAATGTGATTCTGATTCAAGTGAACTAGTTCCTAATGTTTGTCCTGCATACGTGTGAACTACATCGATTCCTACATATTCTTCAAAGCAATTTTCTTCAGCTGATTTTTTAGAGTGGTAGGAATCCCATTCCCATTCATTAGAATTTGTATCACTTGCATCCTGCAATCTATAGATTTGATCATATAGTATTTGATTTGTTTTTTCAGCTTTTGTTGCTATATCTTTTCTTCTTTTATATTCCACTTCTTCAGGACTGAGATTGAGTTTTGTCAGCTTTGCTATAAGCTCTCCTTGACTTATATTAGCTTCTTTCTTGTCTTGATTGAGATTTAATGCTTCTTGGGAGGTTCTTTTAGTTTATTTCTCTTGTTGATTTGAAGATTGTTTCTTTTGCCATTTCATTGTTTGTGCTTGTTGCTCCCTTTCAATTGCAAGTTGTTCTTGTCTGTTTTCATATTCCTCTTTTTGTTGACTAAAAGATGTGTCTTCTGGTAAAGTAACTTGTCCATACCCTAAGCCTGCTTTGTCTGTAGCCTATTGAGTGTAAGGTTGGATAGGTTATGAGATACCTTCTTTTCTTTTCTTTTCCCTATAGGACCTATTCCAGTGTATCCCATCTTTTGAAGAATGTTAAATCCTTTTCCATACTATGTTGTAGGTATCCTAACATTGTTGATCTTTTGTTGGATCTCTTCATCTTTGTATAGCCACTGTAGCACATCTTTGTCTTCCGTTTCCTCTAACAAGGTCCCAACACTAACAAATGCTCCATCAAATATCGTAAGATGTTTTACAATTGGTTGTTGTTTATAGTTTGATGGTTTTCCCAAGGATTTAGCAGAAAGTAGTATTTGTGATATTGAATATTCTCCATTCCCTTGATCTCGTACCTGCATTTTTTTTTTCTATACTTGACAAAATAGAGGCAAATGGTTGTTCCTTGGATTGTGTGTTCAAAGATTATGCCTCCCTATTATGAGGAACAATGACCTCCTGAGCTATTTTTAGATTGTTGCAATATTGCAATGGATTTGAATCCGTAGAGATTGTGATTTCCTGTCGATTGTATGGAAATTTTACACACTGATGATATCTTGATGGGACAACTTTCAAGTCATGTATCCATGGTCTCCCCATGAGTATATTATATGATAAGTCCAAGTCTAGAACTTGGCATGCTGTGTTTTTCTATAAAGGTCCCAATCTGATGGGTAATATCACCACTCCTTTAGAGGACTGCTCTTCTTCATCATAGGCTTTGATTGTGGTCTTTTTTCGGGGATCAACTGCATCTTTTGAATAACCTAGATCCCGAACAAGACTTAATGGGAAAATATTTGAGCCAACTCCACCATCTATTAGGACATGTTTAACGCACATCCTATGAATGATGACTTCAATATGTAGGGGAGCATTCTGGGGATGTTGCAAGGACATGTTGTCTTCTTCAGTGAATGCTAAGTAGTGAGGAGTTGTGAGGTGTCCCACCATGGTTTGGAATTGATCAATATCAAGATCTTTGGACACTATTGTATCTACTAATGCTCGTTCAATAATTATTTTGTGTGCAGGTGAAAGCTTTAAAATTTCTAAGATGGATATTTGTGCGGGTGTTTTCTGTTGTTGTTCTACTAGACTATATTGTTTTGTAGTGGATGATGTGTTCGTCATAGGACCCGACAAAACTACTTTGGCTTTACTTCGTGTGATAGCATGAGCAGGTTCTTGATTTTGATTTTCTTTAACTACAATCACGTTTACCACATTATCATATGTATGAGCGTAGTTTACCTTCACTTTACCCTTACCATTATTTGTTGTTGATGATTCACCTTTCTCATAGTTTGGAAGCGGCATTTTAAAAGTTGTATGAGATTCATTTGTTGTATGTCCATCCACTATTATTACTCCATTATCAATCAAATCTTGGATGACATATTTCAATCACTGAAAAGTATCTATGTGATGTCCTTTGTTTCGATGGAAATCACAATAATGGTTATCATTCCACCAAGGTGGTTTTACTTGAGGTTAATAGTTCCTTTCTTCTGGAAAAGTGATCAATTTGTTTGCGAGAAGTGTCTTTAGTGCTGACCCAAGGGGTTCACCAATGTTTGTAAATTGTCTTCAAAAGAAATTTTTGATAGTTGCTTTTTGGTGAAGATTGTTTTGTTGAGCCGCTGCTGAGTGAGTAGATAAATTAAAAACTGGTTGTTTTGGTTTTACATTGTTAGTTTCTACTATTCCATAATTGATGACATTTCAATTTTTGTTCCAAAACTTTGGCTTATCATTGTGGTTGTTATGATTGTTGTTGTTGTTAGGCGGATGGACTCCTTCTTTGTATATTTTCAACTCACCTTTCTTTATCATGGCTTCTTCCATTCTTATTCTATTATCAATCATTTTTCCAAAACTTTGATTTCCTTGCATTTTTAAATAATAACTCATTTGATCATTTAAGTTGTCGATAAATATGTCCATTTTTTCATACTCTAGCACTATACGAGGATACCGTGAGGCTAACCATCTCCATCATTGTAAGAATGTCATGAAAGGCTCTCCAGCTTTTTGTTTGGCATTACATAGGTCTAGCATTGTTATTTCATGTTGTATGTTGTAAGAGTATTGTGAAACAAACTTATCCACCAATTCTGAGAATGATCTGATTCTAGGTGGAAGTTTGGAGAACCATTCCATAGCTAGTCCAATTAAGCTTTTCGGAAATAATCTCATTAATTAGGTATCCTCATGTGCAAACTCCATACTCATTTTTGCAAAAATTTTCATATATGCTCTTGAGGGTCAGTGCTTCCATCATATTTTTCATATCTACGAGTTTCACAACCTATAGGAAATGGTATCATGTTTAGATTTTTGTCGAATGGATAAGGACAGATTTCTTGAAGTGAATATCTTCTAACATTTCCTCTCTGCATATCTTGAATTTGTGTTTGTAGTGTTCTTAGTTGTTGTGTGAGAGTTGTTATAGGATTATCAACATGATTTGTTCTTGCATAACCATGATTTTGCATTTTGGGAGGATCTGGATCTCTTCTTGTTTCATCTCTAGTCCTTGTATTTTCATTGAATTGAATGTTATTCAAAATTTCTACTTCATCTCCTTTGGGAATGCAAGTTTCTTCATTGGTTATGATGTTATTAGGAATTTACGTGTTATTCATTTTGAGACCAATTATATCTTCATATTGTTCATTATTAGGGGGAGGATCACTTTTCTTTTGTGTCAATTTGTTCATATCAAAATCTTGGGAGAGTGTAGCACCAGCTTTTGCTAACATTAGGAAATATTTTTCTTTTTCTTCCTCCAATAATTTCTGCATAAATTTGTCGAATTGAGGGTCTTTCTTGATGTCACAGATATTTTGTTCTGTTATTTCTCCTTCAACTTGTATCTCATCTTCATGTTCCATGGTTCTATGTTCTTCAGTTATTTCCAATGTTTCGATTTCTATCTTTGCGATTTTTTGTCTATGAGCCCTAGTTAAAACGGGCATACACTTGTGTTTGATATTGTGTTAGGATTTGATTTTCTAAAGGTTGTTTTGATAAGTGATCAATTGTCAAGGTAAACATGATAGAGTGATATGACACTAAAAGAGGTTTGCAAGTTTTTCGATCTTCAGTTTTGGACTGCAATGGTGATTTTGATAAGAACCAAGTCTAGTAGGAACGATATATCCTACGATGTGGGACAACATTATCCTGACCGAACATTTCAGTTTCATGATAGAGGATGATAGATCCTGATGAGAAAGTATGTTTGAGTGATCAGTTTATCAAATAGGGTGATAATGCACTTTGAGATGTTTAGATTTTGAACTTGTTGAGGGTGACCAATTGAAAATCTTGAGGTGCATATGTTCTAAAGTCTGGTTTTGATGGATGATAACTTGACCAAGTGAACCAAGAAGACAATCTAAGTATAGGCAACAGATTAACAAGTGTTTATGTTTACTGCAAATTGATCAAGCAAATATGACAGATCTGAAACAGGCATGCAGGACACAGCTCTGGACTAACAAATGCAGAGTTTCATACGACAAAATATGCAGCTACGGATGACAAAAGATACTAGACCATACGACAGACCAAAAAATTTATGTAAAAAGTACAATTTCATATGACATTTCCTTCTGAACCATACGACAAAAGATTAGACAGTATGACAGAGAATCCTAACTTGTAAGATAGATAACAGAGTAGAGATAAAAATGTTTGTTTGGTTAAATTTTGATAACTGAAGTTTAATGTTTTTCTTATGTTTTCCAGTTTTGGATGTTTGATTTGTCAATTTAGGGATGAATACACAACAAACACATGATATGATAAGTGACTCCAAGCATACTAAACCCTAAGGAAGTTAGCTGAGAGAGAAAACCTTTGCTTGCAAATTTAGGTACACACTCAATAGCTAATCAGAATACGGCCGCTGAGTCTCATGCAATGGATTCTCAACGCCATATTATCTAACTCCAAATGCTAATGGGGGCATGATATGGCAAGTATCTTGGGAGAGTTACTATATCTCTTGCACAAAGATTGTCCTCCTTTTGGAGGTGAATTGGGTAGCTTCTATTTTAACTTGGAACTAGTAAGGGATCCATTTGGTGCGTCGAGGTATAAACTCAATTAAGAGATCTCCCAGCCTTGAAAACCAAGGTTTACTATAACCAAAGGTACAAAGGAGAGCTATTCCTGAGCACTGTCATTGACTTGATTTTCATCAAATCACGTTTATTTTGTAGTGGGTTGGATTACTTGGCCTTAGTCATTCCCACTTAGGTCGTTCCCCTCTCACCGGCCTTAATGGCTAAGAGTTATTAATCCTCAGGAGGGCATGCCTGCTAAAGAAATGCACTAATGAAAGTAAATGATGAGTCTAGCTTTTTGATCACCTAAGAAAGGTGAGAGTATACTCGCCTATCACCAAAGACACAAAATAAATAATTGTTCATTTTTAGCCCAAAAAGACAAGTTTGCCTAAAAACTTTAATGAATACACCAAGTTTGGTTGAATTTTCTTAGACAACCTACAAAATAAACCTATTAGTAGTCATTTATGTGTTTTGAATTATGTCTTTGACAAGCGTGTCTTTGACAATCATCCTGCAAAAAAGAGTTAGGCTGCCAAAATCTCATAAATAGAACAGAGTTAGTGTTAGTGGTAATCAATTAAAGCATCAAACCCTTAACATGCAGTCAATTTAAAAACCACAGAAGCAGAGTGTCATACAACACACATTACCCACTCATGTGAGTATCTTTCTGAGACTATATGAGTTAGGATGAGAGCTCGTACGAGTCAGGATGAGAGATAGTATGACATTAAAATTTTCCTAAAGGCTTGTACGATACAGGATCTCTTGTCACTCCAGCTCACAAAGTATATCGTAATAGGCCAAAAATGAGTTCGTACGACATTCTGATTTAGACCCGACAGAGATGAATGTTGATGAAGCTTGAGAGGCCAAAAAGAATCATTTCGACCCCATGGTGGGTGCCAAAATGTTGTGTGTTTGTGAAGTGTACCTGTAAACCTGTAGTTGCAACAAAAAGACACTCAATAGATCATTACAAGCAATGGTTAGTGAATTACAACAAAGAAAGATAAAACCATAGCTAATCGATCTATCGCCTCCTAGTAAATGCAAGTATGAATTTTCTCTTAGATTTGGTTAGCAATTCCAGTGACTTGACTACACCTAGATGGAGGATTTAAATGATAATGATGATGCATAATGATGGGATTAAGCTAGATGATAAGCAAATTAAGCTAGAAATGAGCTATATTTAAGCTAAAATTGAACATGATAACAATGTTAAGATGATAAACTAAAAGCTATATGCCTATAGTAACAATGCTTGAATGCAAATGAGATGGATGAATGTGATGAAGCGAGATGAACATATGGATTGGGATCCTTTGAACTCCAAAATGGGGTCTATTTATAGGATTTTCCAAGGTCAGGGGTGATGTGGCATGAATCAACGATCGAGATTTGATTTGAAGATATCAATGGTTAAATTGGAGGTGGGTTGAGAAGAGGTTGGATGAAAGGCGACAATTGGTGGTAGGTAGGAAGAGGGGCTAGTTGAAAGGGAGCACTTGGTGACAAGTGTCAAGAAGCTTTTCTCATGAGAGGGCAAAGTGTCTATGGAAAGGGAACATGGTGGTTAGGATGTGCAAGCTAGGATGGGGTTAGATGAAATGGGTTAGGTTTAGGAGTGATTAGGTTAGGTGGTTAGAAGCTAGGAGAATTTGAGTAATTTGAATTTAAAATTCAAATAATAGAAAAAGGCTAATTAATTTCAACAACTCATGAATTTGATTTGTTTTAATTAATTATGTGATTTAGAAGAAATGAATTTGGTGGGGGGAATTAATTAATTTGAATTAATTAATTAAAGGGGTTTATTGAAATGAACCTATTAAGTACATCCTTAGATTTATTAATAGGTAGATGAATGTGGCAGAATTTAATCAAATTACTAATGAATTCAATTAAATTGGGAAGGAGGATTAATTAAATAATTGTTTATTTAATTAATTATCTTCAGACCATTTTTAGGTGTATACACTTACCATTTCTTCTAGTCCCCCTCATGATCCCAATCCCTCTACACAAGTTTTTCATGAACTCGTTATTAATGAAGTCACCAATCCTAATCATACTATAGAGAAAAATTTATCAATTATTGCATGTGTGCCATTTTCACATGCCAATGTGGTCACAACTTCAGAACCAAAATCTATTTGCCTCATGCACCCACACTTGATGGACTAGGGGAAAGAGCATCTACCACAATTTGATTGGTTTGAAAATGATGAGGCTATAGCTGAATTCATGCATTCTAGAGCTAGATTTCCCACTGATGATCCACAAAATCCAAAAACTAAGGAAATCAACATTGGAGATGTTGAACATGTACACTTAGTTGAGTCCTTATATCCTATTAAAAAAGACATCTTTATCCGACTCTTCAAACAAAGACCAATGAACTACCTACACAAAACTCCCTGACCCTATGAACAACATGCACCTTAAACGATATTATATCTAAGTGTTGGGTTAGTTTAGGTTTTGCTTTTCACATTGCATCTCATTTTCTTCAAAGTATTACATCATTTATAGTTTCTTTTTCAAATACATTGCATTCACAAAAGTTCTACATTTACATATAGCAAAATCAATAAAACAAGGCAACTGTCTAGGTTTATCATTCGTTTGCATTCAAGAGAAAAAAGGGTCATCTCCTTTCTTAGATATTCAGAAATGAAGTCTTTGAGATCCTAAGGTCATTCATTTTCAACATCACCCTGTGACGATGATTTACTTATGGTTTGGTAGTGATTTCACTATTTGAGACTTTTTAACCCAAAATCTATCAATTGCTATATCTCAAACACATTAACAAAATATCTAATTCATTCGAGACACCTAGTTGATCATATAAATAGTGAAAATCTAAAATTCTACTTCAGTGTCATTGTCATTGTCACACCCAAGTAGGTTTCATTACTTACAAGTCAAGGCAAGAAAATTAAAAAAGACAAAAAAGTGCTATGTCGAATATTCATCTCAAGGCAAAAGAGCAATGATATATAACTGAAATATCATGCATACAAAGTGCGACCAAAATCTTGACTATGGGAACATGCAAATAACTCCATCAGGGATATGAATTCCTGCTACCAATGGAGCAATATTTGAAAAATTATAGTCTATAACCTAGTCAGAGCTCTAAAAGCTTTCTGGCAGCGAGGCTCTATTCGAGATTCTTTTGAAGTTAGGATAATCCACGTAGCTAGTCATATAGGATGCTAAGGATCTTTAGTGAACAGAAGAGCATGAATTATCTCCTTTGCACACAAATGGGCAAAAGAAGATCAGAGTTTCAAGAACCAATGGGGAAGTTATATGTGTCTCCATTTGTAAATCCTAGTCACTAAGTGTGTTAAATTGGATGTTCCAAGGGACCTTAAGGATTGATTGACCATTTATCTATGAAATGTTTTGTACCTCCAATTCAATTGGTGTATTACAAAATGCTAAACAAACAAAATTATCCTTGTTCGAATAGGAAATGCACATTCATCGAGCATATTGCATTAACATAGTTCATGTCAAAAATTCATTATCTTCACATACATTCTGCAGATCATCATGTCATATAAGTCTACATATTGGGGCCATTGCTAAAAAAATCCTAAAAAATCAAATAGTCTTGAAAAAATACCAAAGACATTGGGAAAACACAAAATCTTAAAAATCATAAAAAGTCTTGAAAAAATCCAAAAAAATCATTAAAAGTCTTGAAAAAAACCAAAAAATAGTGAAAAACATAAAATTCAAAAACATTGGAAGATCTTTCAAAAATACCAAAAACATTGCAAAACAAAAAAACCCTAAAAATCAAATATGATCATAATAAAAGCAATAAAAAACATTCAGATGTAAAATATAAAAATCCAAAAACATTGAGAAAACATAAAAATCCAAAAACAATGGAAAATATTTCATAAAAATACCAAAAACATCCATATAATGTCTTGTGAAACTCAATAAAAAACATCCATATAAAGTCCTGAAAAAATCAACCAAAAACAATAAAAAATCAATATAAAAAAAACTTGCAATAAAATGTCTCGCAAGAAACAAATACCCTAGCAGATATCTAGCAAACGCTTCACACAAAGTTAACAAATGATACGACTATCTAGTCAAACATTTGCAATCAACTGATCAAATTGTCTTATCAATCATATCATATCCATATCAAGTGATCATTATCTTGTCTTAAACAAAAGAGGATACACTTGAAATCAGACAAGTCAGTTTTAAATGGGGTCTGCAACTTTATGAGATTAGACATTATCAACCATCACATGAAGCAACTGAGAATGAAGGCACAAGGTTAGTATAGCTACTAAATTTTGTCTGGGTCAATCTTTATCTTTATCATTTGGTGATAGATCATGTTCCTATGCTACTCAAGGATGTCCACAAGTGACTAGAGGAGCCATGATGGACATTATCTTTTTCTTTATTTTTTGTTTGTGGTGTGAACCGATGAAGTTCTAGGGAAATTACTCTAGTGGGTGTCTGTGATAGGAGCATTCAGCTAGTGAATGCCACACATACCTCGACCCCTAGTGTATTTCCTAGAATGTAGGGGTCTACTTCTTGTCTTCTACGTGTTTGTTTCTTCAATGAGATATCTTTACATCTTGGTTCCTTATACCCTAATGTGCTAAGTTCCATTATTCAATAATAAGGCTCAGTGATGAATATATATTGCATAATGAATAATGACACGGGTTCGTGAATCAATAATTCTCATTCTCATCTCATCTATTTATTAATAGTTCACTGATTTCTCATCTTTTTCTAAATCATTTTCTATCATCTAACATTATTCTTTCATCAACCTCTTCTTTCTTTCATCTTACTAACATTTCTTTAGGATACATCCGAGTTAAGGGAATATTTTGGCATTATCATACAAAAACAAAATTGCATTCATATAGCTTAAGTTGCATTCATATAGTTAAAAATTGTATTCATATAGTTTTAAGTCACATCCATATACTTTTAAATTGCATCCGTATAGTTTTAAGTTGCATTCATCTAGTTTAAATTGCATTTGTATAAATGCTAGTTGCATTCATAAACATCATGTTTTTCATATAGAAAACATTAAACCATTCATTCATCATTACATCATAAATCATGTAGAAACCATTGCATTTATAAACAATCATTTATAAATCATATAGACATGCATCGCATAACTTATAACATCATACAACATACATGGAACACAAAACATAATAGATTGCCACCAAAAGCTACACATCATATATATAACTCAAAAATGGTAATGTGTTTGAATACAATAATCATAAAACAAGCTCAAGGGCTTAGATTACATGATCTCAATGTCTCAACCAACATCGGCTCTGTCAACAAGTGGATTTTGCCCACTAGATACTGCCCCAGGATGTCGAGGTGGGCCCATGACTCCACTACTAGTAGTCTATCAAGAGGTATATCGACTCAATCTTCTCCCCATAAAAGCACTAATACTAGGCTCCCTTTGACCCTCAGGAATAGCTCTCTCATAAGACTACCGATAATAAATAGCCTCATGTGCAGAAACAAAATATCTATCTACCTGGATACATGCCTTTGTCACCGGCCCAAATAACTGATTATATGCATTGATGGTGATTTGAGCTCTCCTGACTACCTCATCTCTCTCCCTCTGGAAACGGTCTTTCTCGATCTCTAGTGCACTGTAGTCTCTATAGTATGCTTCTCACTCAACATCTCATCTGGTGACCTCATCCTCTAGACTCTGAATTCACACTCAAAGAATATGCTAATCATCATCATCTTCCATCACCACCCTGTCCTTCTCCCCCCTCTACAATAGGCACGTCCTCTAACTCTGGCATATCATCATCATCCCCGTCCTCACTGCTCGATGACTCTGATGAATCATCATCATCCCCAATGCTCATAGACTCAGTGTCTCCACCAATGCCTACATCCTCCTCTCCTCCCTCATCTCCCCCTCCACCCTCCTCTCCCCCATGTCGATCCTCAATCAGTGTCTAGGATGTCATATCTGTTGTGCTATGATCAGAACAGTCAGATTAGTCAGTGGAATACCTATGTCAAGCCCATCATGCATCATACTCAAGAGTCATCCTTAGATCTGCTACACCTGCACTCCAACTCTAGGGTAATGCCTGAAGAGAATCAAACTTGACAACCACCATATGTGGTTGTATGCATACACCCCAATCAAAAACCTCACAAGAAACAAGAGAAAAGTACGTTGTAACAATAGGTGTCACCTGTACCTCCCTAAATTGTCTAAGTACCCATCCTGGAAGAGACATCTCAATAATCCTCTGAGTCTCAATGGTCCTCCCGATAAGATATCTCTGTTGTCTACAAAAAGGCAAGTTTTGTGCATCATCTGCCCAAGCGGGGCAATCTAAATATGGTCTCCAAATAAAATGCTACAAGATATCAAGTTGATGTCACCAATACAAGGTGTATATCTAAATTCATATGGCTCATCAGGCTGCAAGTCAACATGAATAACTGGCCTTGAGATAGAAATATGCTCCCAAGCCCAAGTCTGGAGTAATGTCACACCACAACTGATCGATAGGTATCCCAGGTATACAATGTTATGCTCTGATAATAAATCATGGCTAATAGACAAGGACCCCCAACATATACTCAATGATGAACAATCATATCATGGAGCACTCTGCCCCATCCAACTAGAAACCCATGACCTTTTGTGTCAAGAATCAACAAACCACCTATGATACTGCACAATACTATAGTAAGATCATCATAGTCCAAGCGAGCCCAAGGGATATCATAATGATCAATGATCTGTAAATCCTGCTCCTCACACTCAAAAATGGCACACAGTCCATCTACGCCATCATCATGATCATATACAACTCTCACACCATGGATGGGAATATGCAGTATACGCCAAACATCCTCTGAGGTAATAGATGCCTCACCAATAGGAATATGGAAGGTACTCATCTCGGAATGCCACCGCTCTACTAACATTGTAATCAAGGCCCTATTGGCCGTGACCTCTAGCAAATGTAAAACATGATACAAACCAAGATGTCAGATATGTGCAATCTCCTCATCAAGTAAATCAGCTCGAAGATCAAGTCCACTGGGTCTACTCTGTCGGTAGTATAACACTCCAATATTCTCCTGCATAGAGAAACATTGAAAATGTTAGATATCGGATGTCATGATAAAAATTTGATCAAATGCATGAAAAAATATTCAATTAACAATGAATGCATAAATTTTAATACTTATGTGTAACATTTAGCACTATTGTGGTACAATTAAAGCTTATGCATTGTTGGTGCCCAAAAATGGGTTTACATTAACTCAAAGGCAGAGCCCAAGTTGTTTTCTCCTGAAAATATCTATGGAAAGCCACTTCCAACTGTTTAATATTCTTCAGACTTGGACCAACAATAACAAGGATGCAAGATCTTTCTACACTTTAGGCTCTACAGAATCACCCCGAGGGTGATGCCCATGCTTATTTGTGATTTTACACCACACTCACAAATCATGCATGAAACAAAGTAGTAATCTCATATAAAGACTCAACAATAATGGAGAATGCTCAAGAATAGAAAATTTCTAGGTGATCCTCAACCAGCTTGGAGCATGAGATGACTAATACACATGACAACATTCATGTAAACTGAAAATATTCTGATATTCAACAAGTTATAGCAAACCAGTAGTGATTCGGAACAGTAAATAATGCCAAGGCATTCATATAACTATGATCAATGCCTTATTCCATTGGTTACCTGAATTCATATTGCATTTAAACCATACTCCCAACAAAATTTATCTAACAATATGTAACCTAAGCTAATATTGCCTTGCAATACGTCATATTTATAATCCCCACCCAGAACTACTTATCTAAATCCCTATCACCCTGCAATTTTATTCAAGCATTTAATTGACCCCTTAGACCAAAGCATGAATAAAAATACATACACCACAATAGTGCAACGAATGATAAAATCCTTGATAATATGTATTCAAAACATGATAGAATAATACACTGGAGAGAAATGGGTTTGAATTATATATTCATTTAATAATTCTATTGTCTCTGTGAGAATACAATCCATACATAACTCTTTCAAGAACCTACAAAAATTATAGACACACGACTCTTTCTATTTTTTTTTATCTGTAAAATAACCTTTTACCACCATTTTTGATTCACCTATACTTTGCTATTTGGAAACATAAATTCAGAACACTCAAGGGAACAAAAAATCTAAACCCCTATCTCATAGCCCTGAATTCCCTTTTATAAAAAACAAGGGAGAAAACAAGCTTCAAGCAAAGGAGACTTGTCATCACAGAATGACTACACATAACCACATTCTATTATACAAAACAATCATCCTCAAACTTGCTTGCGCAGGATCAAAATATGTAGCTGCCTTCCTCAAAACTCATGATGAAAATTACCCCCATCTTGTTATATGGGTTTCAAAATATCTGCCACTAGAAGACAAAAAATAGTTATGCAAACTATTTACAACTTTCTATTCATCATTCAGATACATGCTACTCCACACACTATAGTCTTCATGGGATGGCCAATTGAAATTCATGACTTCATCAGCTTTTGCCCTGTATGGAATATACTTAATGACTACTCAGTTTGCCTCTCTTTCAAAAGTTTCAAAAAATAATCCTATAGCAATTATTTTATCCATGCTATCGTCCAACATATCCATATTTAGCCCATCACAAATCATTTCTACTTGGGTATTGATGACCCCCTCTGCCTCTTCCTTCCAAAATTACAAAAGCTTGACCCTTCTCTATCTTCAATATTTGACAAAAGAGTTTGTTCTAATTCACTAAAACTCTTCATTAACTCCCTTACCTTTCTTTTTATATTTTTTGGCAAAATTTGGGCTTCCTACATTGATTTCACCAACAAATATGTTTGTTGGAGTGCATGTGGTCTCTCAACATGAAATTTAGAGGCCATAGACATCATTCTAAGCTTATTTCCCCTTTGTAACCACTTTGTAAACAGGGGAATTTCCACTTCTTTAACATCATCAAACTTTTGAATAACATTAAAAAGTAAAGAATATAAGGCATGGATACTGTTTAACCTACTTTCGATTTTCTCATTTAAATGAGTTAGCACTGAGCTAACTATATCCTTCTGCTGCTCAGTTGATTGCTTTTCTGATTCTTTTAGTTTACTTTCTAATTCAACAATCTTCTCTAGAAGTTGAGACTTAATTGGTTCAGTTGATCTTGTAGTAGCAGGCTCATCATCATCATCATCATCATCATATGGGACTAATACCATGCTAGGGACATTAGTACTTGTATTTAGTTGAGCTGCTTCTCCACCCTGGACCATAGGTGGTGACCTGGATGTTGATGGCTTGGATGGCCCCATAAGAGAAGGATAGGAAAAATTTATTTGTCCTTGCTCAAGGAGTTGCACTCTTGTTTGCAACTCCACACACCTTTTTTGAGATGCATTATAATCATTAAAAAGCTTGTCAAACTTCTTTATCAACTCAGCCTTCTCTAAAGCTTCCTTTTATGCACTTTCATGTGCTAGCTTAGCAACATCAATATTTAAATTTGTAGCCTCTACACTTGATGTGTCAGCTGCTCTCTTTATAATTCAGCTTCCCCTTAAGTTGGGGTTCAAATTACTGATGTTAGGCTTCCTAGGTACTTCCTCTAGTGCCCATATTCCCAAGCTTGAATAATCATTTGCAAAATATGATCCTCTTAATGCTAACCTTGCTTCTTCTTCCTTTGATTTCCTAATTGTGTCAAATGCCACTACATCTGCTATGTCCCATTCCAGCAAAATCAAGACTCCAGACTGAATTACAATTTTCCTGCCCTCATCAGCAGTGATTTCCCTAAACTCTTCCTTCATTTCACTCTTTACTTCCTCTTGGATTTCTTGATATAATCTATTTGGCAGTTGGGCCTTCCTCTTAGTAATTCTTCCTTTTTATTCCTGAACCTTGGTCTTTCATACTAACTTTAGAAAGGTTGGGCTCCTTACAAAAGCATCATCCTCAAGGAATTTATCACATGCCTCCTTTCATGCATCTTTGAAGGCTTTACCCTAGATATCGAAGGGAGTAAGATCCAACTCCAAATTAGGAGGCAGTGCAGGAATACCAATCTACATTTCTGTACTTGTCGCAACAAACCTGTCTTCCTCCACCTATTCCTCATCTTTCTTTACTGGTGAAAAAGATACAGCTGATGGTGAAGGACTTCTATCATAATCTTTAAGTTCAATGATTTTGACTCCTTGAAGACGCTTAGTTTATATCTTGGGGAAAGGCTCTGAACTCATCATCTTCTTACCCTTTCTCCTTATCAATCTCCCACTATCATTTCTACTATCCTCTTCATCACTTGTTTCTTCTCTAACTCTTTTGTGAGAAGATTCCTGAATAGGCCTCCCTGCTATCACACCACTTGCTCTCTGGGATGCAGGAAGTTGTGAGCTTAATTGTTGTCAGCCATGAACTTCTTCAAGTCTGGCTAGCTTCTCCCTTAAAACCTTTGTCAACTCATCAAAAATTTTCATAACAAATTCAATCTTGACATAGAATGGGGAAAACTCCTTTAAGGGATCATATTTTGGATCCATCTTTTGGATAGCAGCCCATAATTTTCTAAAAATTATCCACTTCTCTTTTCTCCATTCCCGAGTCATGGAGTCAAATTCATTTCTGATTAAGTCCTTAGGAAAATTATGCACATGGGGCAACAAAGCTCCTTATATTCTTTTTCTAAAATTGTTATACAAATCCTCAAGATCACTGTTTCTAGCTATACTTACCCCCAAATGATATGGAGCAAAGAATTTGTCAAAGTGCTCATATCCTCCCTTTATAATCACAAAGTAAGGGATAATGGTGTAATCCAAGAAAATTGTTCCTTTTCCTTTTCCTTTTAAATCCAAGAATACCAGGAGAACTTAACACCAACAACTTGATTCTTAATGTCTAATAACCCCTTATAAATCTTTTCCTCAAGGTAAGGGACAAAGTCAAAAACTACTATGAAGTCTGGATGTTGTATCTGTATAGCCATGTACATAAAATCAGGTGGAATCACTGCAATGGGATTAAAACCCAATATTTGGCACAAAGAGAAGAAAGTAGCCTATAAATAGGGAGAGAAAGCACCGATTGGGAATGAATCCTCTGAGCTAGGGCGGATATGGTATGTTGTACTTCCTGCTCTAGCTAAATGCATTGGAAGGAAATTCTTTCTAATATATTCCTTCATCTTGTAATACTCTGCCTTTTGTTCATTTAAATATATTGGTACCAGGCTTGAGGATGGTTCATATAGGTCAAAAATCTCTTTAAACTCTTCCCTTCTGATGGTTAATAGAATTTCTCCATCATTTCCCCTAATAACCCTTGAAACTGGGTCATATATGTCTACAACAACCTTGAGTAAATTGACATCCATGAAAACACCCGTTACTACCAACTTCCCTAAATCATACTACCAAGGACTAAATAATGGGGAATTTAGTTTCCTTTGTCCATACCATAATTTGAAAATCTCTAACCCAGTCACTGGTATATTAGTATCCACAAAGCGAAATTATTTGTCAGTTAACCCTTCCCCTAGGGTTTCTCCATCCACAAACTTCTGCCCCTATTGCTTATCATTTGTAGAGGGTTTTAACTGGTCTAAGAAATCATCATAAAGATTTCTTTTCATATAATCCACTTGTCTTGAATGTTTCCATGAGGGAGCCATCTTCAAAAACTAGGGCTTTATACTATAATTCCAAATTTGGGAAGGAAAACTAGGGCTAGTACAAGATTTTAAATTACCAAAGTAATTCAAGCAAATTTCACTATTCTCGGTCTAGTACCTAACCCTTAAATAGATTGAATTCTCTTCTTGCAACTTCATGCATAATTTGTACTATCAATTTGTTTCAAGAACATATGGAGAGCTCAGATAAACTTATTGCTTTGATTTTTGCCAAAGATGACAATTCTGTGTCGCAAAGAGTCATTTTAGCCTCCTTTAGCAACAAGAAATTCTTCAGGATTGCTATGAAATATTTTGTGAATGAAAAACCTTTTAAGAGTCTTTTAATTGTTGCTTAGAAAAGAATGCAAATGTCTCATTCACCATTAATATTCACATGAGTGAAACGACGACTCATAACTTTGCATTTAAAAAGTTTAAAAACTAGTCGTCAATCGTCTTCCAAGTTGGCCAATCCAACGATCATGTCTTGTCGACTCAACACTTGACTTTCCATCTATATCAATGGCCTCACAAAATCATGACTAATCAGCACCACATCATCTTTCTACCAAACTCCATCAGCGGCCACACTGTAGCTCTTACAGGCCAACTTGGGACACACGGCATCATCTCACGATGTCGTGGTCCTTAACCACCTTGCAACTTCTATTGTAGGAACATGAGGACCATCTGATCTATTCAAACTTTACCGCCTAGCATACTGCTTGTTGAATCTTCCTGAACTAAAAAATTGAGTACCTTTTACCTTAGGATAAAACATTTCCGTTCATTTTGAGTGCGTGCAAATTGATGGTTTTGCTAGTAGATCGACCTTTACTTCCTACGAACTGGTAACACAATGCTTTCAACCGGTTACACTGCCAATCCTGCTGATTTCCACCAATAAAATGCGGCACAATCGCACGATGTCGCGATCATTTAAATCCTCATATCTTTGATCACGGGGAAGCACTAGCCGTTGGATCCATCCTATATTTAACAAACAGTCAGGGTATTTAGGACTCTTCGGACTTAGGAAAATATAAGTGCGGGCACAAATATTTAAAAGGAGACCGGTAATAGGAATGTTATGTACATGACTTAGGGAAATCATATTTCATAAACTGGTTAACCACCACTTAAAACTATAGAAAATGAAATGGCCCCGCGAACAAAAGTGGTACCCTCGGCCTTAAGTGAGAAAAAGGTAACGATAGGATATAAAAAAGGACCAAAGACTTTCTTTCAAACCAAGATTTAATCATAAAAGACATAACCCCTAAAGCCCTAAACCCTGATAACCTGATAGAGAGAAAAATAAAACTAGAACAACCAAATTTTGCAAGAGATCATTTTAGGTCCTATCATGCATAACAATTGCAACGAATGCGTATAATTTAACACTAATGCATAAAAATCGACAGGCGTATGCGTGATGCCTAAAACCTAGACCTCTGGAATTTTTTTTGAAAAAATCACAAAAACATGCAAAAAATTAAGCAAAAAACATGGAAACATACCATGCGGCCAGTCCCCAGAGGTCTCTGATAAGAGCGTACTCGGTTAGACAAGTGCACTCATTCCCTATAGCCAGCCATGATGATCAAATACTTGCAGGAAAGCAAAAGACTCGCAAGGATCTCCAATAACTCAAAACAATGCAAATGAGCAAATGAAAGGCCAAACTCTCTATTTATAGCTCAAAATTAGGGTTTTTCCCACTCCGACGCTCGTGGTCCCCATCAACATCAAACAACTTGTAGGCTACTCAAATGATTTTGAAATTCCATGAAACTTCACATGATTTCTCATTATACGGATATCGAAAATATGGTCTCAATTTCAAAAAAATTCGACCACCTTTTCTGAGGGAGCATATTTATACTATACAGTGTTACCAAGGCATACTGGGGAAGATTGTTTTTCATTTTCTTTGAAACAACGTCATTCTGACATTGTCTCAAAGAGGAGCAAATGTAGATACCTAAAAATGTCTCATTGATCATGTACTAATTATTCGTCTAATTGATTAAATAATTCTTTAATTATTTAATTAAATTAATTAATCTTTTTCTTCTATTTCATATTTCTTCATCATCTTACTAATTATTTCTATTTCAATTCTATCATCATTTAGTCATTTAAACCATTTTCTAATGTTGATTAAATCTTTATTATTTAATTAATTATGATTATTAATCCCCCAATTTAAATAAACTTTATTATTTAAATAAATTCTTTTTCAATTTCTATCTCTATTCAATTAATCATTAACCCTTTTCTAAATATTAATTAAATATTTATTATTTAATTAATTATGATTTTAATCCTTTAAATTAAATAATCTTTATTATTTAATTAAATTCAATTTCTAATTAATTAAATAGTTTCTCTAAATTATTTAATTAGCTAATTAATTCTTCTAATTTCATTTAATTAATTCCCCAAATTCTAATTGCATTTAATTTCATATTCTTTTAATTTCATTTAATTTCATATTCTTCTAATTTCATTTAATTTTAAATTCTTCTAATTTCATTTAATTTCAAATTCTTCTAATTTCTTCCAAATTCAAATACATGTGCATGATTTCAAAAATCAAATTGAAAATCAAAGTCAAGTTCTAAATATATTCAAATAATAAATTAAGTTTAAAATAAATTCAATATTTGAATCAAATCTCATGCAAGGATTAAATTGAAAATCTAAGTTAAAGATCAAGCACGTGCTAAATTAATTAATTCAATTAATTAATTAATTCAATTATAAATTAATTTAATCAGTAATTTGCTCTGCAAATTTTCGTTCAAAATGGGTGCAAATAGGGTTTTTGGTGCATGGGCAGATGTGGGTTGGGATGACCCGCCACACGTGTCACAACTAGTTTTTGTCAATGGGCAATGGGTGGATATGGTGGTGCACAATAGAAGGAAGGAGAATGTTCAGGATTTTCGGCCAGTTTCCAAATATTTTCGTGGATTTTTCAGAGGCAGGGATAACGGAAATTGGAGGAAGAAAAAAATGGAGTGGGTTTGAGGGTAAATACTTATCACCAGGGTCCAGATCAAGGATTATTTCCTAATCGGCCCCGCGAGTTCCACGGACTGTGATCTACACATATCAGAGGCAAGGGTTTGTTTGATAAAGCCGTGAAAGCTCTGACTGTGATGGAGAAGGAAGGGGCTACGGAGTCAATTCCTAGGCAGCATACTGGCGACATATTGTTGGAGCCACCAAAGAAGGGCATCATGGTGGAGCCACTTTTCTCACAATAGAAGGGGGATAAGGTAAGTGAAAATCCCATTGCTTCGAATCTGGCGGGTGGTTCTTTGTCTTAGGTATGGGCTCCTATTCCCTGTATTGATATTCTTTGCTCCTCTTTGGATATGAAGGCTCGATGTTTAAATACAAATTTTATTGTTGGGGAAATCTGGGGAGAGACAACTAGTTTGTCTAAACTTCATCATAAATTGCAGAAAAGATGGTCAGATATGCAGTATTTTCAATTGCTTTCTGAAAATGCATTTATTATTGTTTTTACTTCGTCTTTTGTTAGCGATGCAATTTTGAAGTCTTCACATCACTGGTTTGGTAAAAAATTGGTGTCTATTTTGGCATGGAAGCCATTTTTTGTTCCTTCTTGGTCAAAAACAGACTTGGTTCCTTTTTGGTTCGGTTTGCCTAAATTACCATTTGAATTTATGGATCCAAAGGTTTTAAAATAGATTGGGAATACTTGTGGGTCTTACTTAACATCTACATTTGATTTCATGGAGGGGGAGGTTCTAGTAAAAATATATGTCTTGACTAACCCAAATAAACTTTGTCCACATTCCTGTACTATCAAATCCCATGAGGGTATTTGCAGGCAACCAATTGATAAATTACAAAATGAACTTCTTAAAACTTCTCTGCTTTTGGACACTCCTTTTCTTATGGATTTTTCAAAATATCTTGTTTTAGATGGGTCAGAACCTCATTTAGGTAGAATCTCTTATCTGCTAGAATGGTGCCTTAAATAGTGCCCAGGTCTATAGTCAAAGCTTCTACTATGTCAAAGGATATACAAGTTAAAAGGGCTGATGGGAGGCACGAGGATCATGTTGTGTTACATAATGTGAACTCTAGTTTTATGCCTAAAATGCCTAGTGGACATAATGTGGTTGAAAATTCAAGCACTATTGTTTTTGAGGATAATAATATGAACTTTTATCATCCGATCCCTGCTGCCTTGGAGAGTTTAGCAGGGGCTTCTGATAATAATTTGGACAATATCTTGGCAGAGGATTCTCTGATTCGGCAAGTTAGGGGATTATTGCACATGGACGACAAAGATTTTTTGTTGGATAAGGGTGTCTTTAATCAAGAATTTCCTATCATACCTGAGGTTAATGTGGTCCACCAAGTTAATAGTTTACTCAATGAAAAATCCTATTAGCTAGATGAGGTGATTACTGAACGTATTGTGTGTTCAATTCAGAATGATTTGACTGCTATTCAAAATATCCTTCCAATCTCTGCCTCTAAAAATCCTTTTGAAATCTTGGCTTCAGAGAAACTTGGATTAGACACGATGGCTGGAGTTTTGGCCTCGCCTAAGACAATTATAGATTCTATCAAAGCCCAATCTAAGTCTATTGTGTCACCTTCTCTGGGAACCCCGAATTCTGCTAATAGGTTGCAAATTTTCCAAGTTAAGTCTACTCTATCCCCATCACTCATCTCGCCTAAGAGGAGGGGAAGGTCGCCTGGTAGCGTAAAGACCCAACAAGAGATTGATGTGAAGATTCAGAGGACATTGTCACCCAGTAAAAAGGGGAGTTCCAAATCTTCTCAGGCAAAGGCTCAAGGGAAGGGTCAGGTTGCTTCAGACATAGTTAAGAAAAAAAGATCCCGACTGACTAGCCCGCGGATTACAAGGTCAGTTGCAGTTAAGAGGAATTTGCAACAGTCCTTTGGAGAAAAGACAGATTCTCCATCCCAAGAGAAGAGGGGAGTTTCGGTCTCCCCTCGAGGACAATGAGGGTTATATCTTGGAATATTAGGGGTTTAAATGCCCCTAACAAGAAATGCTTGATTAAATCTCAGATGGATTTAATCAAGGGTGATATCTTTATGCTTCAGGAAACTAAGTTAACTTTGGATGTGGCGTGTTCAGTTTTTAGCTCTTGGAAAATATGGAAGTTTGTGTCTTCTCCTGCTGTAGGTGCTGATAGTTCTGATACCTAATGTAAGTATAGATCCAATAGCTAATAAGATGAGAGGGGGGGTGAATCATACAAACATAATCTTCCATAAAAACAACAGATTCAACCTCGGTATCATATACTTCAGCAATATAACCAAAACTGCTAAACATGCAAACTCAAAAGCATATAAACATCATAATACTCATAACACCAGATTTAACATGGAAACCCAAATAGGGAAAAACCACTGTGAGATTTCGGACCCACTAAGAAATATACTCTTCTAGAGTATGCTCGGTTAAAAGCAAATCATGTTAAAGATTACAAACACATTGCTAGATGTGACCCGGTTAAGGGATTTCCCTTAGAACTATTAGGATCTTCACCTTGTTAGAAGTGACCTTGTTAAAGGATTTCAAACACTCAATCAGAATGTCACCTTGCTAGAGGGTTTTACAAATAAGACTGTTAAGTCCACTTGGTTAAGAGATTTTCTATCACTTCACAAAATAACAGTAATAAAAATCTATCTGCAACTTCACATCTAAAATGCTAAAGTAGATTCTTATTTTCTCAATACAATCTAGGACTTATCTTGTCCATCTGTTGGGCTCTATACCCTATTATTCAAATAGGTCTTCAAGATTCTGTGCTCGGTAATCACTATGTAGCATCCCTGTGCATACATTGTTTATCAATAGTTCCTTATTTATAAACAATTGCTAACCGCTTAATCTCCTTGATCACATTTCCCATGATCAATCATATAGCCATCAGATCCTCAAACTTGACCAGGTTCAATGTATCCTTCGATCTGAAAAACATTTTACCCCACCTTGGAACTTGTGCTAGGGTATTACGGTTCAATCTGCGCTGTAGATCTTCCTGCCGATTTTCCTTTGCCATAGATTCTTTAACAAACTTCATGCACAACATACCAATCATTTAATCATAACCAGCTCATCAGCTTCCTTCATTAAATAACACATGTAATCATTTAATGCATTCTATTATTACTCGGTTACAACTCAGTAAATACTAAACTTCACATGGTAGACATTCTGCCTTCATTAACTGATAGCGATAACCTTAGGGTTTACTAACTAGGTTCCTTAGGGTTTACCGACTAGGTTCTTTGCTCGGTAACATAGTATAGTATTAACCTTACAATCAACAACATATGTATGATATCAAAACAATCTAAACATCATGATCTCATCATTGTCTAACTCGGTAATAGTTGCCCATTGAACAACTTATTCCTCCCCTTATTCATCATATTCTTTCTATGTCTTTTACCGACAACTTTATACTCATCAAATCATAATTCTTAAGATATGGCAACATCATACTAAATTAGAAAATCAATTACTTGACATCAATGACAGAATAATAATATTAAGACAGTAAACATCCTTAATCAGTTATATCCATAGTCATCAACAACCTTCTCAATATCCTTATTGAAATGCCAACAATCTCCATTTGTTTGTTATAATGCCAACAATCTCCCCCTTTGGCATTGATGGCAAAACCAATTAATTTGACCTAATTGATTTGGATTGTTGTGAGATTCTGAAATGTTGAAATGCTCTCCCTGTCATCAATCTTCTCCCCCATACATTAGTCTTCTCCCCTTTTCTTCAGTCTTCTCCCCCTTTGACAACAATGCCAAAAAGTAAAGAACTAAAACATAATTTCTTCCTGTATGAAGTGATTTCCTATTGTTATGTGTCAACTTAGTCTTGGTCAGAGCATTTTGTCTTCAATTCCTGTTCCCTGTATTTGTTTCCTGCACACCTTTAGAAAACATCCTAAAGTCTGTAAATTAGCATCAACTCCTAAAAGATATTCCGTAGAGTCATCGAATTGATGCTTTCACCAAACTCGGTCAGTGAATGGAAGATAGGGGTAGAACCCCTAACTTACTTCTGAGATATTCAAAAGTGTCCCTTGGCAGTGGCTTGGTGAAGATATCTGCTATTTGCGCCTTTGTGCTAACATACTATAACACCACTTTCTTCTCTAAGATAATGATATTTGATAGAGATGTGCTTTGTCTTAGAGTGAATAACAGGATTCTATGAAATGTTAATGGCACTAGTATTGTCATAGAATATAGATACTGGCTCAGTAACTTTCTCATTTATGCCTTCCAACAGTTGTTTGATCCATGCTATGTTGGTACAATTCAATGCTGCAGCAACGTATTTAGCTTCTGTTGTTGACTGTGAAACACATCCTTGTTTCTTGCTAAGCCAACTCACTAGTCTTTCTCCTAAAAAGAAAGCTCCCGCACTTGTGCTTTTTCTATCATCAATGTTGCCTGCCCAATTAGCATCAGTATAAACTTTTAAATCAAAATCATTTCTTTTCTGATATACTAAGCCATAATCCTCAATTCCTTTCAAGTATCTGAAAATTCTCTTTATTGTTGTCATGTGTGTTTCCTTGGGATCTGCAGAGAATCTAGCAACTATACCTACTATATGTGCTATGTCTGGTCTGCTGTGAACAACATATTGTAGCTTTCCAATCATGGATTGGTAAAGTGTCTCATCAACAAATGTAGATTCATCATTCTTTGATAATTTACAGTTGGTAGTCATAGGAGTACTTAATGGTTTTGAATCCTCCATTCCAAATTTCTTCAAGATTTCCTTTATGTACTTGGATTGAGTAATGAAAATCTCATTTTTCATTTGCAGTATTTGTAGACCTATAAAATAATTTATCTCACCGATTAATGACATCTCAAATTCTTTGCTCATTTCATTTCCAAAGTTCTTGCATAAAGAGTCATTTCCACAAAAGATAATATCATCACCAAATATGGCTAAGATCAGTATTCCATTTTCATCATTCTTCATGTACATATTGTTGTTTTCACTTGTCCTTATAAAACCAATCTTGATTAACTAAGAGTGCAATCTTTCGTACCATGCTCTAGGTGCTTGTTTCAAACCATATAAAGCTTTGTTCAATTTACATACCTAATCTTTATTCTTGTCTTCAACAAATCCTTCAAGTTGTTCAATAAAAACTTCTTCTTCTAATATACCATTCAGAAATGTAGATTTGACATCCATTTGATATACCTTGAAATTCTTGTAAGCAACATATGCCAACAATGTTCTTACTCCTTCAAGTCTTGCCAGAGGTGCAAAAGTCTCAGCATAGTCAATTCCTTCTTCTTGGGCATAACCTTTGCAAACTAGTCTTGCTTTATTTCGAATGACCTCACCTTTTTCATTCAGCTTGTTTCTGAAAATCCACTTTGTACTGATTACATTTTTGTCCTTCGGTCTTGGGATTAGTGTCCATGTGTCATTCTTCTTGATTTGATCAATCTCTTCTATCATAGCATTTATCCAATCTTCACTGTTAAATGCCTCTTTCACTTACCTCAGTTCAAATTCTGATATCAGACATGTGTTTTGTCTTAGTTTGTTCCTTTTCATCACTGGATCATCCTTATCTCCTATAATCTGACTAGATGCATGATGTCTTCTGACATACTTGGCTAATATAGGCTCGATAGGCTCTGTATGATCTTCTTCATCACTCGGTAACTGGATATTCTTTTCATTTTCTTCAACAGTTCTCTTGGTAGGACTTGTCAGTTGAACATAGACAAATTCATCATAATCTTCTGGTTCCTTGGAATTTCCTTCATCATTTCTTTCTGCAAATTCATCAATTTTCACATTTTCACTTTCTACTATTTTGTTAGATGATTTGATTAGACATTTAAATGCTTTACTTCTAGAAGAATAACCTAGAAATGTTCCTTCTTCACTTTTCTGATCAAACTTTCCATTTCTATCATCTTTGTGTACATAACATCTACTTCCAAAGATTTTGAAGTAACTTACATTAGGTTTCTTGTCATACCAGATTTCATATGGTGTCTTCAAAGTTCCTTTCTTCAGTTGTACCCAGTTCAGGGTGTAAACTGCTGTGCTTATTGCTTCTCTCCAAAATGTTTGTGGCACTTTCTTTTCAATCATCAGGGTTTTGGCACAATCCATAATAGATCTATTTCTTCTCTCATCTATTCCATTTTGTTGTGGAGTTCTCGGTGCAAAGACTTGTCTTTTAATACCATGATCATTGCAAAATAAGTTGAACTCATTAGATGTGAACTCTCCTCCTCTATCTGATCTAAGATATTTCAGTTGTCTTCCTATTTCATTTTCAACTCTTGCCTTGTACCATTTAAACATTTGAAAAGCTTCTAATTTTTCTTGTAAAAACATAACTGACATCATCCTTGAATAATCATCCACAAATAATATGAAATATTTATCACCATAATAACTTTGAACTTTCATAGGACCACAAAGATCAGTGTGCACAAGATCTAAAATTCTCTTAGAAGTATAGGACTTGCTTGTAAATCTTGATCTTTTCATCTTACCCATCTGGCATCCTCGACACATAGCATTCTCAGGTTTCTCAAGACTCGGTAGACCTCCTACTCGGTGCTTCTTGCTTATCTTGACCAGATTATCAAAATTTACATGACAAAACCTTTTATGCCATAACCAGCTATCATCTATCTTTGCATATAGACACTTATTCCGAGTTGAGTCAAGGTGAAATGTGTTACCTTTTGTTTGTGTCCCAATAGTTGCTAACTTTCCATTCTTGTCATGAACTTTGACAATTCCTTTCTGAAATTATATTCAGTATCCTGTGTTGTTTAGCTGTGCTACACTCAATAGATTGTATTTCAATCCTTCAACCCAATAAACATCATTACATTTAGCATTGTCAAGAAGTGTTATAGATCCTTTACCTTTTACCGGACATGGTGCATCATTACCAAATCTTACATAACCTCCATCATAATCTTCTAACATAACAAACTTGTGTTTATCACCTGTCATGTGATGTGAGCATCCACTATCTATGATCCAAGAATCATTAGTATTTATGTGAGATATTAGGGCTTTTTCTTCATAGCTTTCTTCATCTAATCCATCTTTGATAGCCACATTAACTACTTCCTCTATATCAGTTTCATCTGATTTATCATCATTGGATTCCTCATCAGCTATTAAGAATGTCTTTCTATCTCTTCTTTTGAAGTCTCGGTGTCCTCTGTAATGATTATCTTTCTGTCTGTCATCTTGGTAATCTCTCTTTTCAGTAGAATCTTTGTCAGGACAATTAGAAGCCATATGTCCTATCTTATCACAATTGAAACATTTCAAAGGTAGTTTTCCTTTATACTTACCTTTGCCTCTCACTAACCTTCTGGCTAATAGTGCTTCAAACTCTTCTTGCTTCCTGACTTCCTCATACAGTTTATGTACTTTTTCCATGTTCTTGCAAAATCTTTCACTTGCTCCACTATGATCTTCTTCAGAGTACTTATACTTTCTTTCATTGTAATCATTAGATTCATCAAGATGAAAAGAACTAAATGCAGATTCAACTTTATTTACCAAAGACCCACTGTTATCAAAATTACTTAACTCAAATGCATGTAGCTTACCAATAGTAGCATCTAAAGAAACTGGCATATTGGGTACAGACCTCAGTTCATTGATTGCAAAGACTCGGATTGCATAAGCTGGTAGAAGGGTTCTTAACAACTTACTTGTTATATCCTTTTCTTCAATAGTTCCACCTGCTCCTTTGATTTGATTGACAATCTCCTTTAGTCTTGTACTGTACTGGGTTATGTTCTCACCTTCATTCATCCTCATAGAATAAAGTTGTCCTCTTAGAATATCCACTTTTCCTCTTTGAACATGTTCATCACCACCATACACAGATATGAGCTTGTCCCACATTGCCTTTGCATCATTGCAACCTTCTAGATCATTAAACTCTGAGTCAGTCAATGCAGATATTATTTCAATCATTGCTTGGATATGTTCTTGCTTTGCCTTTATCTCTTCCATTGTTAATGGATAGGTGCTCGGTGTAATGAAATCATTCTCTAGATAATATACAACATATTCTCCAACTCCTAATAGGTTTAGCTTCATCCTTTTCTGCCATGTAGAGAAACTAGACTTGTTCAGCTTCGGTGCATCCCTCTTATACATCTTTATATCTTTTCCTCAAGTACCTTTAAACTTTTCTTCCAGAGTCCAAAGCTCTGATACCAATTGATAGTTCTGATACTTAATGTAAGTACAAATCCAATAGCTAACAAGATGAGAGGGGGGGGTGAATCATACAAATACTTCGGCAATATAACCAAAACTGCTCAACATGCAAACTCAAAAGCATATAAACATCATAATACTCATAACACCAGATTTAATGTGGAAACCCAAATAGGGAAAAACCACTATGGGATTTCAGACCCACTAAGAAATATACTCTTCTAGAGTATGCTTGGTTAAAAGCAAATCCTATTAAAGATTACAAACACATTGCTAGATGTGACCCGGTTAAGGGATTTCCCTCAGATCTGTTAGGATCTTCACCTTGTTAGAAGTGATCTTGTTAAAGGATTTCAAACACTCAATCAGAATGTCACCTTGCTAGAGGGTTTTACAAATAAGACTGTTAAGTCCACTTAGTTAAGATATTTTCTGTCACTTTACAAAATAACAGTAATAAAAATCTATCTGCAACTTCACATCTAAAATGCTAAAGCAAATTCTTATTTTCTCAATACAATTTAGTCATGGGACTTATCTTGTCCATGTGTTGGGCTCTATAGTCTATTATTCAAATAGGTCTTCAAGCTTCTATGCTCAGTAATCACTATGTAGCATCCCTGTGCATTCACTTGCCCGCATTCATTGTTTATCAACAGTTCCTTATTTATAAACAATTTGCTAACCACTTAATCTCCTTGATCACATTTCCCATGATCAAGCATAGCCATCAGATCTTCAAACTTGACCAAGTTCAATGTATCCTTCAATCTGAAAATGTTTTACCCCGCCTTGGAACTTTCATACATTTCTTGGAACTTGTGCTAGGGTATTGCGGTTCAATCTAAGTTGTAGATCTTCCTGTCGATCTTCCTTTGCCATAGATTCTTTAACAAACTTCATGCATGGCATACCAATCATTTAATCATAACCAGCTCATCAGCTTCCTTCATTAAATAATGATTTTATTCATTCAATGCATTATGTTATTATTCGGTTGTAGCTCGGTAAATACTAAACTTCACTCGGTAGACATTCTGCCTTCATTAACCGATAGTGATAACCTTAGGGCTTACCGACTATGTTCCTTAGGGTTTACTGACTAGGTTCTTTACTTGGTAACATAGTATAGTATTAACCTTACAATCAACAAAATATGTAGGATAAAAACAATCCAAACATCATGATCTCATCATTGTCTAACTCGGTAATAGTTGCCCATTGAATTACTTATTTCTCCCCTTATTCATCACATTCTTTCTGTGTCTTTTACCGACATCTTTATACTCATCAAATCATACTTCTTAAGCTATGGCAACATCATACTGAATTAGAAAATCATTTTCTTGACATCAATGACAAAATAATAATATTAAGACAGTAAACATCCTTAATCAGTTATATCCATAATCATCAACAACCTTCTCAATATCCTAATTGAAATGTCAACAATCTCCCCTTGTCTATTATAATGCCAACAAACCTCTCTTCTGCAATTGTATTGGACACCATAAGAAAGGAATCTTCAAAGTTGACAGCTTTACCAATTGAAGAGCAAGCTTAGGAGTTGTATTTTGGGTCATATTATAGCTCTCTGTATGAGGTCAATATTTAACGATGACCAGATTCAGAGAGCCCAGATTAAGAAGAAGGTAGGAGATCTTACCAGTAACTTGACTGTTATGAAAATGAAACCTCCTAACAGATCTATAATACTCTTAACAAAAGAGAAAATGACTTCTCAGGTAGATGTTAACAAGCTTATACAAGATTTGAGTAAGTTAAAACTTCAAAATGAAAAAGTGCTATAGGAGTATAATAAGATGGTGTCGCTCCTACCTTCTCCACATCCTACTTCATATTCCTTTTCTACTTCAAGTTCACTTCAGGAGATAAAGGTGCTCAAGGCTGAAGTAGCAAGGTTGGAAGATGAACTCAAAATGAGCAAAGTGGCTAAGAAAAGTTCAAAAGATGATGAAGAGAAGAGAGTAAGTGATTTGGTTGAAAAGAATAACACCTTGTCATGGGAGATAAAGGTTCTCAAGGATGAAGTAGCAAGTTTCATGTAATATGAGCTCAAAAGGAGAGAAGTGGCTCAAAAAAGTTCGAATGACGATGAAGAGAAGATAGTTAGTTATTTGGTTGAAGATAATAATTCCTTGTCACATGAGATAAAGGCGCTCAAGGATGAAGTAGAAAGCTGGGAAGATGATCTCAAAAGGAGTAAAGTGGCTATTAAAATTTCAAATGATGATAAAGAGAAGAGAATCTTTGATTTGGTTGAACAAAATAGTACCTTGTCACACAAGATAATGGCGCTCAAGGCTAAGGTAGCAAAGGTTGGAAGATGAACTCAAAAGGAGAAAAGAGACTCAAAAAGGTTCAAATGATGATGAGGAGAAAAGAGTAAGTGATCTAGCAGAAGAGAATAATACCTTGTCATTCCACCCTTCTATTTCCACACTACCGGTCAAGGATGATTCATTTGTGATGACTAGAAATCTGTGTGAACATAGGATAACCAGCATCTACGATGTTGTCGAACTCGTTTGGGTGACTTATACAGAATTGCATAATACAGTGAATGAGTCTCATGTCAGGGAAACATTTAGATTGAGATACTACTTAAAAAATTGGTCTCCTCAAATGAAATGTTTACAATTGTTGCGGGAACATGCAAATTTGGATGATATTATTGGAAATTCCGTTTTGAAAATTACTGAAAATTTTGATGAGTTGTGTAATATTCTACAAAATAATATCTTTTTTCATGACAAGTTTATTTAGTTGGTGAGGTTTTATGATGACCAACCAATACAGGTTCCTCCTATTTTGATAGCAGAAGGGGAGTTGAAGAGATTTTCAATCTGGAGGTCTGATTTTTTCCTTAATGTTAGACAACAAACAAAAGGATATGATAATTTTGGCATTATAAACATGGGAGTTGTTGAATTATATGCTAGAAAAACTTTACTCCATTGAGTATTGGATGCTCGAGTTTTGTAGGATTATGGCGATAGTGCATGATCAATATAAGCATGATCATATGATGCAAGTCAAACAATTTCCTGGGTGGTGGGCCTGCTAGGTACTAAGGTAGAGAGATTTTTAAACAAACTTACAAAACAAAAGCTCCATTTGTAATTGGAGATGCACTTTTTTTTTACAACTACATGTTACATATATATGTATACATACATACATTTATTAATTCTTGTATCCATGATCAGATAGATTTTATTTGTTCTACTTCTCATTATTTGGATTTGAAAGTGAATATGTTGTTTTTTTTTTAGCTAAAAGTGAATATGTCATTTATTTTACAAGTTGTCATTGCATATGGGAAAGTAAAATACAATCTAATTACACAAAACCCCACCGAAATAACATTTCTTAGAATCCTTTAAAAATTACTATGGAGCTCTCCTATCCTCCCGAAAGAAGGAGCCTTCTCTTGGCTGGTTTTGAAAAAATGAATCTTGACAGGGGAAAGATTGTGTACATTGGGCTTCCTAGGTCCCTTTAGGTGCATAATGTGCAAGAAGGCAGAAGAAAATTTGGATCATTTTCTACTCCAATGCGAGGAGGCACAGAAGGTATGGAGCTTCCTTCTGGGTAAGCTGGGTTGGGTTGTCCCGCTAGCCAACTTGATATTTGACCTTTGTTTAAGGTGGAGACTGTTAGGCCCAATATGGAAAGCTAATGTACTGAGAGGGGAGGGGTGAATCAGTACTTCAAATCCTTTTTCCAATAATAACTTTACTGTTAAGCATAAACCAAAAACTGTTGTAACATAACATAAAGCTAAAACAAATAAATAACAATCATACATGATTCACTCCATAACACATATATTTTGGTTACACAGAAACTCTTGGTTAGAGAGAAAATTTGCAGTGGGGATGGCACCCACAACTTCACTACTACAATAATAAAGGTTGCTCGATTAGAGCTACATGTTTAGCTATTTCTAATAGCTTACCCTGTTAGGAGTATCAAGATCGTTAGATCTACCTTGCTAAAGGATTTTACAACACTTAAACTAAATGTTGCACCTGGCTAAAGGCTTTACAATTTATAGACTTTGTTAGAGTCTTTTACCTTGTTAAAGGTTTCTCCTACAACTCAAAATATTACAATAAACTCTTTACAAATGTCTGCAACTTTACATCTGAAATGTTATAGTAGATTCTATGTGCTCAAAATGAGATAACCTTGCTTATAGCATACCTCGGTAACCCATAATATAACTCAGTAAACCTTTCTGTTTACTCTGTTTCTTGACTGTTCTCTGAAATCTTTCTCGGTGACCTCTGTATATTTGCAATAGTCATAACACTCAGTGCTTTCCCATGATTTTTCTTTTCACATGTCTTGCTTTCTTCTCACCTGTTGATCCTAAATTCATACTATATAAATAGATCTCTTATGACGGTGATTATATTCATGCATCGATCTTACAAAAAAGATTCATCGAATGAATAACTATACAAAGTATTTCATTGGATAGATGACCTCAAAATCATACACAATCTAGAAGTGCAATTTCCTATGTGATAATGGTTCTTTGCTCCTCGATCTTGTAACATGTTTCCCATGTGTGTCTAGGTTCAATGAATCTGGTAACACATTTCACTCGGTGTGTGTTCACTCGGTATATCATTTTTGTTGCTTGGTAGACATAGAGTGTTACTCGGTAGACAACTCCATGTATACTAGGCTTTGTGACTACGTTCTTCTATAACCAACAACTCTGTGCTTACCGACTAAATATTTTGGTAGTAGTAACCGACTAGAGTATATATAGAATGACTTTGGACATAAAACTAATGGCAACTTAGTAAGTAGTAACAATCTCCCCTTTTGAAATTAGTTTTGAAATGTTTGACAAAACTTATTTCAAAGTCATAACTCAAAAATCTATATACTTACAAAATTTGACTAGTCAGATAGTATATATATTTGTCAATAAAATATTATATTCAGATATACTCCCCTTATCAATATATTGTACAAAACTCTGATTATGCATGCACTGTGATCAATATTCTGTAGTAACTGCTGGGTTCACTACTCCCCCTATCAAAATTAACTATGCATTTGGATACTCTATTCTATTCGGTATACTCCCCCTGTATACTACACTTCCCCTTTGATACTTTGATACTATACTCCCCCTTTTTGACAAACATCAAAACTAGTTACCATTCGGTGGAGGCAACTGGTCAAAAATGGATTTGTACTTTGTCCTTGCATCGGTAAGGGTGGCAGAGAGGGCATCCTTGACACTGTCCATGAGTGAATTCTGAGTTGTAATGTTAGCTAACAGTGAAATTAGTCCATCTAAGGTGCTTCCCTCTGGTTGAGTGGATAGGGAGGTAGCCTTGTTGATCTATTCTTGGACGGAGGACAAGTGTGGAATGAATAAGGTTTGAAGAGTCATAATGTCCATCCTTATTTTGTGCTCTTCATTCCTAAGTTCCAATTGTTGAGCCATGAGCTTTTGTAGCCTGGTATAGAAATTCTAAATAGAGTTTGGCTCAGTGGTCAACGTATTTGAGAGATCGGTGATCTCTTTCTCAATCAATTCTATTTTATTTTTGATATCTTTAATGAATAAAGAGAATGTACAGAGTTTCTAAAATAAATAAAGAATGTGCTTGACTTGAGGGGACAACTCAGTAATAAATTTGACAAGTTTTACTTTGCCAATAGCAATGGCTTTCTATACCTCTTCAATCATTTTTGCAGTGAGCTCTTTGTCCTTCAATTTGCTCAAATATTCAAATGCGTCTACTCCAAATGTCTCGATTTGATTGAGGAGTTCATCTAGTTGAATATGGATGGCTGCATCTTTTGACACTGTAGCTTTAGGTAGCATATCTGTTAATAGTGCTTTCACCTTTTGAAGTACTTTGTTTTTCTTTTGAATAGCCATTTGTTTTTCCTGTTCTTCTTTGGATTTGCATAGTTCACTGAATTCAATGAGTGCTTGCCCTATTGATTTGGATATGTCTACATTTGGCAACACTATTGGTTTTGACAAATCTAATTTGAAACTATGCTTTTTCATTTTTTTTTCTTTAGTTTTCACTGGTTGAACTAATACAATGGCTTGGGAGGCTTGTTGACCCTTGGTAGGTTGCTCGATAGAGGCAACACTTTTGTCAATTTCTTGAACCTCTGATGTAGCCTTCGGTGAATCCTTGCTTTGGGGTCTCAGTTGTAACATTTTTAGTGCTAGAAGGAGCTTGAGAAGTTTGTTCCCTGGTGGCCTAAGAAGTAGCTTCTCCTTCTGTAGACTTGTGACCCTCTGTTCCTTGTTCAGTATCCTGAGGGACCTTGGTTGAAATAGGCTAAGTGATCGGAGGATAGGACTAAACTTGTTCCAAAATTGACTCACTGGATACCAGTTTGGCATATGCATTCTCTTCTATCATTTCATGTTCTTGTGCCTCAATGTCCATGATATCCTCATCAATTTCTATAGTGTCAGTAGGGTCTTGCTCGGTGATATCAGGATCTTGCTCGGTGACATCAACTATTTCAACTTCAACTTGCTCACCATCATTATTGATTCAAAAGATTTCCTGCCATTTTTCCTTGGTCTCATTCTCTACATCTAGATAAAGGCCATTCATCAATTTCAAGGCTCTTTGCTTGACTAGAAAGTTTGTGTGGTAGTTTTTCAGATGTCCACTTATTTCATCTACCGACATGTCTGGAAAGAGATGTACCAGACTTCTTTCTCTCATCTATTTCTCCAAGTCCATAGCATACTTCCACCTATTATCAATATGCAAATACAATTCTTTTGGAAAAGGATTAGATACTTCTAATGGGACCAATCAGAATTTCAGAAGTGTGCAGATGACAACTTCTTCTAGTTGTCTCTTTTCATCATTAGATCTGGAGTCATATTTTACATATCTAAAAGCTCCAAATCCATCATATTGCTTTAGATTAGCACAAAAATTATCAACACTATGTACTTCTTCCTTTTTACTCTTGACAATCTGAAATTTACTTTTGTCTTCAGATTCAGTGTCACTAGATTCTTTAGTCAAAATGAGTCTTCGAGTAGATTTCTTATAATTTTTTGTTACCTTTGGTGCGGCAACATTCTTTGGTTTCTAACTTGATGATGTTGCAGATGATCTTGTCTTTGGGCGCTTTACTGGAGGAGTCGGTGATACCTTTGATGTATCCTGTTTCTTCCTTTTCAAAATTTTCCCTTTAGGCAACTCGGTGTTGAATGTAATAGCTGCCTCTTGGGCTTTAGATTCCTCCTTAGTGATGACTAGAGTGCCCTTGATAGGTGTGGAGGAAGAACCTTCTCCAAATTTCTCCTTTAATGCCTTGATCATTTTTGTTGCTTTCCTTGTAGCCTTTGGTACTACAATGCTCATCTTAACTTTATCTTTAACTTCTTCATATGTACCATATCTCAGCTCAGTAGCATGCCTTGGTAATGTAAGAAAAGCATCTATCTACTATTGTGTGATGTCAAAATCAATCTCATAACCCATTGGTGGCAAAGATTGAGTTCTCGGTTCCACAACATTGACATAGCAGTAGTTAGTGTCTACTTCAAAGCATATGTCATCCTTGTATTTCTCTACTAACTTGGGTGGAATTCTATACCTGTTATGCATCTTTTCTTGAAACTTGCTAAAGTAATCATCCATAATATCATTGAATTTATCACCTAGCCATTTGATGAAGTCATTGATTTGATGGGTGATTGGTCGGTGTAGCTCCCAAACTACATTACCGACTGATGGAAAGAATTTCTCAAAATAGAAAAACATGCATACCAAAAGTGATCCAAACTTCAGTGTGTTAGCTGAGTTGTTCTTCTTCAGATTGCTTATGGTGTTTAGATTCTCAAATAGGTTTTTCAACAATACTTCGCATAGATCAATCTTCATTCCCTTCTTCACAATTTTATATGCTAAATCGACTGTTGCACAAGGTACACTATTTTCCCTTGCCAATTGAAAGAAACAATAACCTATTACTCTAATGGAAAACTTCAGCTCTGCATCTGTCACATTGTTTAATTTTAGTCCTCTGCAATCAGATTTAACTTCAGTTAAAGTGATCAAAATAGGGTAACCGGTGATCAAGTGGATGATTTCCTTGGTGATCTTGAATGGTTGCTCCTCTAACCACATGAAGTCATCATGAACTCTACTCAAAACAAATTTAACCCACTAGGATTTGAAGACACGGGGATAGGTTAGGGCTTCGGTCAATCCCTTGATTTTAATGTGTTCATACTTGCTATCCAATTTCCCATCGGTACACAATTCATCATATGTGTCCTTGATTTCAACATGACCTAGTTCCTCAACACGACACTTATTGAAGAATCTGACATCCTCAACTAGTAAAGCCCTATCCGGAATGAGTGAAAATGTAGTTTTATCATCCAATTTAGAAGCTACTTTAGGAGTTAGAGAGTATTTCAGTGAGGACTTTTCAATGTTCTCAACAACAACAGGCTTCTGGATCTTAGGTACCATTTCAAATTTTGGACAATCACTTAACAAAAGATCCTTAGGGTTTGAAAACTTTTAAACGATAGACACTTTCCACTTAACAAATGTAAAATAGATATTCACAACTGATATGATTGGTAATCTAGTTTGACAATGCGTTGTGATTGATGTAAATACCTTGAATTTCGCTTCGGAGGAGGTTTGATCACCTTTGAATCACTTTGCTCTACTTTCTAGAAAACTTGGTCAGTGTAAAATGACCGCGCAAAAGCTTTAAGTACACAATATACCTTATCAAGCTTCGTGTAGTTAGGTCAAAAAACATTAAATGCACTCGGTACCACTTCCTTTTTATGCTTTTATCGAGTAGCCAGACTTCCTGTATTTACCAACTAGACAAGCTTCCAAAAGACTTGATAAAATTTCAAATTTCCTAATGCATCTTTAGTTATGCAAATTTTGAATTAAGTACATGATAAAATAGGAACTGTTAAGATTTAACCTTGAGAGAATGCAGTCCCTTCATACCCTTACTGATTAATTTGGGATAGGTGCACCTAACTCAGTAGATAAGGTGCTTTCTTCATTTGACACAATTTCCTTCCTTTTCCAAATCATCTATAATTTGCCTTTTATTTCCTCAATGTCTCCTTTAGGTTGATCTCTGTAATCTCTAGCCAAGTGTCCAACTTTGTGACAATGAAAACATGCCATACCTGGATTTCTCCATGATCTTCGGTTGTTCATTTCAAACCTTATAAAGCGGTTGGAACTTATATGTCCATGTCTTCCATAGCATTCACACCATATCCTTTTATTGTAGTCCCATGGTACTATAGCATATTGTTGGTTAGGATTTGTGTGAGTTTGGTATCTTTTAGTATTTGCTCAGTGTGCAGACCACATATAGTTCTTTTGCTTGAACCAACACTTCTCGGTACTATGTCCATATCTATTGTAGTTTTTACAAAATCCTTTGAATTTTTCATTCTGATAATTGCTAGCAGACTTTGTCCTACATTGGTTAGATGTGTGACCATATTTATTGCAATTGTAACAATAACCATTAGACCTTGTGGCATTCGGTTGCTTACCTTTTCTGATTTGGCACATGTTGGCAATATGTCCTTGTTTTCCACAGTAGTTGCAAATAAGTTTATTTCCTTTGATGTTTTTCTTGTTTCCAGCTTGCTTTGATGATTCTCCTCTCTCGGTAGTCTGGATTCCCTTCTCGGTAGAGTCTTTTCCTTTGTAACTGAGTCCTGCAACTTTGTTGGGTCTTTTTGTATTAAGTTGCTCATCCAACATCTTTGATGCTTCATAACTCTTCTTCAGTGTTTCTTTGGATTTCTTCTCTGTTTCAAGTTCATCGGTCAATCTTGATAGTTCAAGTTTTGATGCTTTATTCTCATCATCTTTCAGATTTGATTCCTGATGTACATAACCCAATTGATCTGATAGATTACTTTGTATTCCAATCATCCTAGTGATTTCATCATTCTTTTCATACACTAATGCTTCAAGTTGATGTTTTTCTCTTTATGTATCTCTTATCTTATCCTTAGTTGTCCTCAATGCATCAAGATTTTCAGTCATCTGTGTGCTGAAATGTTCATGTTCTCTTTTCATTGCATTTAGTTGATCAGTCAGTACTTTGTTCTTTTCTTTCAGTTCTCCAATCATCTCTTCAGTCTCTTCAGATATACTGTTCTCAGATGATGTTTCAATTTGTTCCACTAACTCTTGAGAGTCCTGCAAGTCATCAGACAATCTTCTTCTGACTTTCAATGATTTTTGCATTTCTCTTTGCATGTCTGCAATCACTTGATTAGCATGATCCAGCTCTTCTTGCAGATACACAATTCTCTGACATTGTTTATAGCCTTCCATTGATAAGATCTTTTTCTTTAGGCTGTTAATCCCTTTTCCAAGATTAAAGCTCTGATACCAATTGTTAGGCCCAATATGGAAAGCTAATGTACTAAGAGGGGAGGGGTGAATTAGTACTTCAAATCCTTTTTCCAACAATAACTTTACTGTTAAGCATAAACCAAAAACTGCTGTAACATAACATAAAGCTAAAACAAATAAATAACAATCATATATGATTCACTCCATAACACATATATTTTGGTTACGTAGAAACTCTTGGTTACAGAGAAAAACTGCAGTGGGGATGGCACCCACAACTTCACCACTGCAATATTAAAGGTTGCTCGGTTAGAGCTACATGTTTAGCTATTTCTGATAGCTTACCCTGTTAGGAGTATCAAGATTGTTAGATATACCTTGCTAAAGGATTTTTACAACACTTAAACTAAATGCTGCACTTGGTTAAAGGCTTTACAATTTATAGACTTTGTTAGAGTCTTTTAGCCTGTTAAAGGTTTCTCTTACAGCTCAAAATATTACAATAAACTCTTTACAAATGTCTGCAACTTTACATCTGAAATGTTATAGCAGATTCTATGTGCTTAAAATGAGATTATCTTGCTTATAGCATACCTCGGTAACCCATAAAATAACTTAGTACACCTTTCTGTTTACTCTGTTTCTTGACTTTTCTCTGAAATCTTTCTCGGTGACCTCTATATATCTGCAATAATCATAACACTCAGTGCTTTCCCATGATTTTTCTTTTCACATATGTCTTGCTTTCTTCTCACCTTTTGATCCTCAATTCATGTTGTATAAATAGATCTCTTATGACGGTGATTATGTTCATGCATCGATCTTACAAACAAGATTCATTGAATGAATAACTATACAAAGTATTTCATTGGATAGATGACCTCAAAATCATACACAATCTAGAAGTGTAATTTCCTATGTGATAACGGTTCTTTGCTCCTTGATCTTGTAACACTTTTCCTATGTGTGTCTAGGTTCAATGAATCTGGTAACACGTTTCACTCGGTGTGTGTTCACTCGGTATATCATTTTTGTTTCTCGATAGACATAGAGTGTTAGTTGGTAGATAGCTCGGTGTATACTAGGCTTTGTGCTTATCGACTGAATATTTTGGTAGTAGTAACCAACTAGAGTATATATAGAATGACTTTGGACATAAAACTAATGGCAACTTAGTATGTAGTAACAAAGACTACCTTATCGTAAGTCAATTTTCTCTAGCCTCTAACTAGTAGCCCCCTCCCTTGTTGTATGGGAGATTTGGAAGGAAAGAAATAGGAGAATTTTTCAAGAAAAAGAGGAATCAGTGGAGAGCCTGTGTGCAAGGGTAGAAAGAGAAACAGCTGAAGTTGTCTCTGTGGTGGCTAGGATTCATAATTTGGCAAAACACCCCTTCACAAATAAAGACAAAGATATTCAATTGAACTGGTCTCTTGTGTATTGCCAACCCATTAATGGGTCCTCGGGGGTTGATCCTTTGTCTGATATAGGGGATGTTATATGAGAACCACCTAGTAAAGAGTGGATAAAGGTCAATTTCGATGGTGCTTCAAGAAGAAATCTGAGAATCTCAGGTGTTGGGGTGGTGGTGAGGGATGATCACATATCTATCCTTTTCAAAGGAGCACAATGTTTGTAGGATGGTATGAATAATGAAGCGAAGGTCCAGGAAACACTTCTAGCAACTGAGTTGGCTTTAAGTATGAAAATACAACAACTGCATTTGGAAGGAGATTCTCAAGTAGTTATCAACACAATTGCTAAAGGCAACACTCCATGATGGAAAATAAATTGTTGGGTGTCTACAATCCATGAGAAGCTCAAATCATTTGTCAAATTTTGTGTCTCCCATGCCAGGCGAGGAGAAAATGCAGTGGCAGATTTTCTATCTAATATTGGATGTGATATGGACAGTTATACGACGAAGTGGTGGAAATGAGATGGAAGACTATGGAGTTGGTCTTAAATGTAGTCTTCTAGGAATTTGTAGCCCACAATATATAAGCGAAGGAATTTTTTTGGGAAGTACACCATGCATGTTGGTGCTTGCTCTTTGAATGTGGTAGTTATTCTTGGCAGGTCGCACATTTCAGTGAGGGTGGAGGATTGCAACAAATCTTCCATGCAATCTCACGACATTTATGCCATCACTTCTGCATTCATTACTCATCCCAAACGACAGTAGAGGAAATTAATTCATTTTGGTTTACAAGCCAGAGTTGTGTGTTTTTTAATTGATTGCACTACTTTGTGGCTTTTATGACATTGTCTTTGCTGAAGTTGGTGCAGTTCAATTTGTAGGCAAGTATGGAAGCAAACTTTACCATGTGCACAGATAAGAAGTTGGTGTCATTCCTGGGCAAAGTGATAGAGAAGAGGATGCAGGGACTTTTCCGTTACTAAGGTGGAGAAGTTGTGGAGTGCGGCTTGCCTCATGCTTGTAGAAGAGGTGGTGTATGTCCATCATCGATACCGGATGAATATGGAGGTGTACTCCTTGGTTCTGGTATGGGCATGTGAGTTTGAGCTAGAGTTGGAGAAGATTAGACTCACATTGACCAAACTGATTGATGGGGAGTACTTGATCAATATAGACTCACTTTTGGAGTGGGTTGTACCTCAAGTAGGCATTCATATCAAGGAGGGAGATGACCAGGAGGAGCTATTGCCTTTTGTCCATTGGCTGGGGGATGATATAAAAGAAAAATGTCGTGAACTAGCTCGTATTGGATGGGAAGCTATGAAGCTATGTATGAAACTAATTAGGGTGGACTAACTCTTGAAGGCATTATAGGTGGTAGCATGGATGGAAATCTATATAGATTTGAGAGATAGGTTTGAGGAAGGATGGGTTGTTCAATTTCTAGTGAGCTTGGAAGGTGACCCCGACTTTGGATGTTTGGATTGCATCCCAAAGATGAAATGTGAATCGGGAAGAGGGAAAGCTCTGTCCAGCAAGGAAGGAGGGGAGAAGGAGATCCAGAGCGACAACAAGTGAGTGGCCATTTCGCTACTGTTTATATATTCTTTACAAATTTTTTGTTAATAATTAACTATTAAAACTAAACTATTTCTGTAATTTTTGGGTTTAGTGGGAGCATCTTTGAACTGGTTGTTTTTGGACTTGCATAGGTTGTATGGTTTTTTAGAACATATTGTATGGTTGTGGGTAGTATGGGGTGTTGCTTGTCTACATCATGTAAATGGACTATGGGAGACTGCATTTATGTATGCTCTAAATTCTGCATGAATACAATATAAAAACTATTACTGATAAAAAAAATAAAATTAAAATGAAGATCAAATTAAAACAAAGTTACATAGTCATAAAAGACAGAATAAATTGTAATTTATATTATCTCTTTGATAGAAGGAAGTTTACATGGCACTATGGCACAATTTACATCTTTGGGATGGTTTGTGTTGACAATACATATTATGAAATCACCGTGTAAGTTTTTGTAGGGTGCTCCACTTTGCATCTGATGGAAGTCTAATTTGTTGTAATGTATGGTAAGCAACCTGCAAATTTATCTACATTTCATATTTGGAAGAGGAATCTGAATTTGACACCAATTATTTATTCAATATTGCATTCAAGGTTATCATTGGTTTGATGTAACCCAAAAAAACTTGCCTCACTACTATCCTTAGGAAACTACTCTACATCACTGTTCATTTTCTCCTCCATCTTCTTTTTGAAAGCAACATTTCCAATGTATTGATTGTTTATGTCAACATTCTTTGCCAAACAAAGCTCTATCAATTTTTGTTCCTTTTCATCCAGCTTCATCACCTTTTTTGCAGCCATACCCAAACATTCCTCTGCTTCTCATAGTTTTTCACATTTTTGAATGATAGATGATGTCTTTACTGAGACATCAATGCATCTGTGAATTCCCTTCATTGCCAAATAGTTGTCACTAGCTTTGTAGAGTGTTTGCAAAATTTGTTTTACAATTTCTTGTCTTTAACAAACCTCTCTGTTGTGACGAATCTATCCCTTGACCTTTACATAGTGTCTTCTCACACTTTCATTCAACTAAAACCATTCACACAACTAGTCATTCCTCTACATTATTTGCCCCCATATTTTTTCTTTTATATACCTCACTATCTTTTAAGAATTTTCCTTCATTCTGTTTTCCAAAGTTTTGATCATATTTTCAACCTTCCGTAGCTCTTGTCCTATTTTTTCACTTGATTTTCTTTCTTCCTCTACTTTTTCTTCCCATGGTTTTTCCTTTTCCCTCTGATGATCCAATTGCTCATATAAATATTTGTTTGTTGCAGCAGTAGTATCCACACTATTTTTTAATCTAGTTGAAGTGGCTTTTTCATTGTCTAATTCTATATTTCTTTTATCCAATTTTTTGTTTAGTTCATTCAGTTGTGCCTCCATCTGTTCATGCTCAGTAATTGCTGATGCAGAGTCAAAAATTTTTATCCTTTTATGTAATTCAATCCACTTGTTATCTACTACTTTCCTCTTTGCTTTATCATTTTCCAGGTCTTCCAATAGCTTTTCTATTCATTTCTCTAGCTTACTTTTCTCTCCCTCCAGCTTGCCCCGTGTTGTGTAGACCACTTCATTGGTCTTTTTTGACACATTAATTTTGTCCATATTTTTTACTTTGGAAAAATCCATATGGAAGGTGCTAACATGAAATTGAGAGGTATCTATCTGACTCTATGGAAGTTTTTTATTATTATCTAGGGGCACAACAACCATGTACTCCATCATTTCATTGTTTGGGTCATATGTGAGAATTATCATGTTCAATGTAGGTCATTCCTCAGAAGCAGTAGTCGTCATCTCCCTCTTCAATTTATTCTTTTTTTTATTCATATTTATTTTTTTGTATAAATTCATCAAAGTAAGTATTGTAATGAAAACTTGGGGTTGCTAATGCAATTGAATGTTTCAAAGGTGAAATAGCATTTCCAGCGATGTACGCACCTCCACCTATGCCTGTTGTAGACACCTAAAATTAATATTTAATTAATTTAAGCCTATCAACATAATTAATTGACTTAATTGTGTTATCCTTATTTTTCTCAGTGTTAATTAAATCTAATTTAATTAATTGTCACTATTGTCCAATAATTAATTTATCAAATAAATTAATTATTCCCCTATTCTTCTAAAGTCCCCTCCAATAATTATTTCCTCTAAACACACTCAATTAATTAATTCTAATTTTTTAACCTAGTCGTGTGATTCCTACAAATCACTTTTCCTAATCCCACTCAACCTAATCAATGCTTCTAGAATCTCTCATAATCATGCTTATCATTATCCCTCAATTTTGAATTCCCACTCATGTCACATCTACATTGAGTCTCTCAAAGATATTCAAATTTCTTTGAATCCCTTAATGCATCCTTATTTTGGAAATTTTAATTCCTCATATTTGAAATTCAAATTTCTTCCCCCTTTTCCCAAGGAATTTTATATTCCTATTTATTTTCCCAAGGAACTCTTGATCCATACCTTCTATCTCAAATCAATCTTAACCCTTCATGATCAAATCAATCTTGGCCCTCCATTGGCCTCCTCCAATCTATAAATTGGAGCCTCTTCTCCTCACAGATCCACTTCCTTAATAGCATTCTCATGCTGCTCACTTTTGATTCTATTCTCTTCTATCTTATCCTTATTATGTCCTCATAAATCCTCAATCCCAATCTATTCAAAACCCTTCATAATCCCAAACTTAAGTCCATCTCCTAATCCAAGCCTATCTTGTTGAGCACAAGGAGAGAAATCCACATTCACTCCATTTCTCTCTAAACCTATCCTATTCATGGAGGCAAGGAGGACAAGGAAGACTTACTTGCAATGGGAGCTTCATGAGTATATTCCATTTATGTTGTTTTATTTTTATGATGTGCTTGTTTAATCTTTCTTGATATCTCATTTTAAATGGATTTTGGTTTTATTGAATATTAATCATGCACCAACCATTTTAATGTTAGACACCTACGTTTATAACTAATGCATTTTGAGGATCAACAACACCCATTCCTAATCATGTCCCCATGTCACTTGCAAGAAGAGTTTTTGGACTCTTTTGAGGGGTTTATTCTGAATCTTCAAACAATAGATTTGGAGTGGCAATGGATAGAGTTCATGTTGTACTCACCATTTTTGTCATAACCTTTCACTTCTTCACACTGCCTTGATCACTGCCCATGAGATTCTCTAAGTGTATAATATCTTCTATAGTTGGCCTCTTGTGAGATATTTCTTGTTATTTCTCTTGTTCACAACAACTAGTACTAGTACCCATGTCATCCTCACCAGTGGTAGTGGAACTTGATTCAATACCAATAGCATGTTCTAGTTGTGAATGTATCTGAGTGTTGGTACCATCCACACTAATGACAGTGGCACTTGATTCAACACCATGACCAATCCAATGTTTTGGTTGTCATTGAACATGAGTGTGGGTAATATCCCCAGATTCTCCACCAGTGGCACTTGCACTGGCACTTGATTCACCACCAATAGGATTACCTTGTTCTGCTAGTGGTTGTGATTGAAGCTGAGTGTCTACATAAACAAGAGTTAAAGATTTAGCAAAATAAGAAGTAGGGTTATAATTAATACCTTCCTGTGGTGATTCACCTCCAATGACTGGTGTCTCACCATTTTTTCTTCAAACAAGTTCTGTCGATAGTGGCATCCAGTCGCCTTCTCCTCAGGGACCCATACCACCACCTTCATAACCCAATTGTTCTATTATGATTACCCCTTTGGTATATTTTTCTTTCATGGAATCACTCAATTTTGCAGACCTAGAGTATGCAATAGGTATTTAAATCACTATGGTATAGGTATTCTCATCAGCCTCATCCTCATCCTCATCCTTATCACTTTCATCATATTCTTCATTGGGATGCTCATTATTCCACAATTTTCAAAATTTGAAATCCTCTAGGATTTTATCAAGATCTGCACTAGTCTTTGGTGCACTGAGATTCTTCCTCATAGAGAAAAAAATAGTAATTTTGGTTCTATTCCACCTTATGTCCTCACAATTTGTCTTTATGTATTGTGGGATATCTTTTGTATATGGATGAGCAACTTTTTGGTAGAAATTATCAGACCTCCTATTTTCATTTTTATTTTGTATTCCCTACTCTATTGTTCCATGTGCCATAATTTGTGATGACAATTCTTCTATTGAAATATTTTTGTTAGCGGCAGTTTCCTCCATCACTTTCTTGACCTCATACCAGGAGTCCCCATTTTTCAACAATTCTAACAATGGTTTACTTTCATGTTGAAATTTTCTAGCAGAGTTCAGATTCTTTTGAAGAATGACTCTGCATGGATCATACTGCCAGTAACTATCAGCATCAAAATTAAAAATCTTCAAAAACTTATTTTCCACATTAGATGCTTTTCTCTCAAATGTGAACCCTCCACATGAGAAAGGTAATGAAGGAATATGGTCTTCTTTTGCTGGTCATAGAAGAGTTCATCTGTCGTCTCCATCTACCATACATATTCCAATGCAAAAACCCTCTTTGTCACATGTATTGGAAGTTTGTGTGGTTGTACTCATGGTCCATAAAACCTTAATATTGTATATTCTCTCATGAGGAACCAATCTGCCAATTGTATTTCAGATCTGAGTTGAATGTAATCTCTACACGACATAGGAAATCTAGGCATTGGAGTGTCTATAGTTTCATGATACATTGGTGCCAAAATAAAATCTACAAAATGGGTGTAGTTTCCTCTTTTATCATGCATCCTTATCTTAGGTGTCCATTCATATATTGGAGCCACTATTCTATCCTTGTATTTCTTGTACACTTGAATCTCAAGCTTTTTGGTCTCGAACATTCCACAATTTTTTGCAAGAAGAATATGACACAAGTAGGTTGTGAGCCTAAATGTCTTAGAGCTACCTCCTTTAATCATAACAAATTGATTGTGCATGGATTCAATAAAATTATATCTAATTGGTTGAGGAATACAATTGATATTAAATATCCTTTGAAGAAGGCTTTCTCCCATTGTCCTATCACTTTCCAATTCGAGTCAAAATGTTAGCAGGGTAATAGTATCCTTAACCCAATGCACAAAAGTATCAAAATTATAAGGAGGCTTATGGTTGTGATCCAAGTTGACACCATCAACTATTATACCTTTGACAAATCTATCTTTCTCATCTTCAATCATAGCTTCATATTCCTTTGCAAGATTTTCTAGGTCAATGTGGACACATGAGCTTTCTGCTCCAAGACCTATGTCCAACAAACACTTAAATTTTTTCTCAGTGATGGATAAAATTTCCTATTGGGTATTCTTATTAACAATTTCTCTTCTACTTTCATCATAATTTTTTGGTGCACAACATGACAATTTCTAGGCAAGAGAATACTTGAGGCAACATCATGTGTCCCAATCCCACATCCCACAATGCAATTTTATTTATTTCCGCTCCTATTTTAGGGTTATTAACTTTCCAATTTGACCCTCTAGTGCTATTTATCGAATTTTTAGTTCTAGTTTCCCTCTTATTATGATGCAATGCAAATCTAATTTGTGTTGTTTTCTTCTTACCATGGAGCACAGGATAAAAATTATCATGGTATTCATCAGTGAAACTAGAGGTTTTAACTAGTTTGATTAGTTCAGTGCGGTCTAAATTTCGTGTTGTTGTGCTTTTTATTTTGCCCATCACTAGTAATGGTTAAAAGATGTGCTACAACTACACAAGCTAAAAAGTGTAAATCTTAAACCCTAGGTTTTACAATGAAAGTATATGTGTTCGGTATTTTACCTGGAATTTAAATCTTGAATTTGCACTAGTAAATACACATGTCATAGACTTACGCTCGCAAAACCCGTTGTGTCCCTCAATCTAGTTTCTGAATCTGAAATCTCCCTGGTTAGCTACTAGCTAGTTAGTCCAAAGAAAACTTCACTTAATCAAAACCCTCAAATAAAAAATGGTACAATTTGTACAATAGTCGACGTAGTCTCAAAGTTTTATTAATTTCAACGAACATAATGATCACACCAACACATGTTGCAGATTTCTAGAAACATTCTGAACATTTTTTATGCTTCACAACCTCAGTCTGAAATAGAGCTTCTGTCGTTTATCTTCTAGCATCCAAAGACCATTCATGAATGAATTTACTACAGTCTATTAATTGATTATACTTAATTAACTTTAACTATATAATTAAAATTTAAGTATACAAATAAAGGCCCAGACAATTCATAAAAAATTTCATCTTTTGTAAAATAAAATAAACCTTCCAACACCCTAGCGAGTGGCCAGCTTGTTGCTAAGTTGGCCAAATCATTTGTGTGTCACTATGTAGCACCACGCAAGAAAAAATGTGCTAGGTAGTCTTGGTCAAGACCATTTGATGGTGCATTTGAATGCTAAAATGAAGTTTGAGGAATCCAAGAAAGAAGTGACACCTGATGTTCAACTGATGTTAAGTTTGTAGAGTGCCAGAGGCTTTCTTATTAGTAGAGGCCATGGAGTGATATATCCTACTGTCGAATTATTTCAAGCATCCAACTGGGTTTGCTACAACCAAGATTCACCAAGTTCAAGAGCATTTTGTAGGGTATGCTTGGTGTAGGATTGCCAGAATTAAATGACATGTTGTTGCCATTGTTGGCAACATGGAAATAAAGAATCATTGCCTCAGGGACATGGGAGGAAAGGATAAATATGTCCAAGGGGATATACATTTTCATTCAAGAAATGTTTCTCTTAGATACTTGTGTGATTGTGCTAGTAATGTGAAGATGTTTGGATGCAAAAGATAGCAGTTGTGGAAGGGCTTTTTGCAGGAGATATACAAAGTCCTAAGTACATCATAAATGGTCTTAGGTTAATAACGTTGATGCAAATGTATTATTTATGTTACTATAAATTTTCCTATTTAGAATGGATGGAATTGGAAAGAGTCACAGGGGTTTCATTATACTTTAAGAACTAGAGTGGTGAAAGAATGGGAGTTCCTAATAATGCTCCCACAATATTATGGTGAGGAATAAAGCCATTGATTCTTTCAATATGCATAGGAAATTGTAACATTGAGTGTTTGAGTAGGAATTGAATAGTTATCCTCATGACCTTTGTACATCACACACCTCCAGAAGAAAGAAAACAAATAGAACAATGAGCATTTCCATCTCATAGCTATAATGATTCATGTGATCTTGAAGGATACAAAGCAACTGCAGAGGTGAGATGGAGATGACACATATCCTGATTAATGAATTAAAAATTGTACTAGCCTTCATATGTTATGAGTTCACACTCATTAGAAAATGTGGAAGAGACTGAGTCCAAGCCTAATTAAGGGTAATACAACCCACAGTCATCCATTGGGTTTTTCTATAAATGCCTTTTTGCATCCTTTTCGAGCACAAGTTTGAAGAATATTGTAGGCTTTATCTCTGAGTAGTGCATATGGATACTCTAATTCTCCTGGAGGCTATGACACAACAAATGGCCTTTTGGGGAGAAATTTCAGACAAGACGCTTAGGCAAGTCATGGAGTTTGGTCATCCCCTGGTCTTGCATACAGTGAAGAGAGTGTTCGGGATGGAATTTTTGAGTGCAAGGTATCACTATCGGGTAAATTCTGATATTTTGTTAATGTTTCTGGCTATAGGGATTCATCTGGGAATAGTCAAGCCATGCACGAAGAAAATGTGTCAGATGGTGTTTTGACACTCCTTCTTGGGTGGAATAGAGGAAGTGCTGGATAATATTGACGAAGAGAAAAAAAACCCTTGGCTGGTTTCTATTATCGGACCGAGCACATGAACATGAAAAATATGGGCTCGTGCAGAATCTAGAACCAGAACAATTTAGAGAAACCTTTGTAGAGCGCAATCAAAGTCTGACATTCCTACTCTACATCTCTGGAGGTCTTGTGTCATCCTACCCCTTGAATCTGAAAGACTATGTCATCTCCGAAGGGTTGGTGGGGTGACAAGACATTGGATTCGATGAGTAGGGGGTGGAGCTAGATGGAAATGACTAGGAGTTGGCAATGGGGGAGTTGTGGTACCTGAATGAAGATAGATATATTATGGAGATCGTGGAAGGCCTTGCTCATGTGGGATGCAATGTGGAGTGCCTTGTGGTAGCATATGCCATGGATACATTGGAAATGTGAAAGAGTGAGGCAGACTCAGAGGAGGATTCGGGCTACGGGTGCAAAAAAGTTTTGTTTATCTGTATCAATGTTTGTTGTTTTACTTGCGGTAATATGTAATAGCAAAATACACTGATATGAGAGGATTGGGAGGTAGTGGGCTTTTTGAAATTTCAGAAATGATCTATGGTTTTTTGAATATATGGGTGGTAAACGGTCTATAGGCACCCCCAATATGTACCTCTCTCCTTTTTTGAAAGTAATAGAGGTGCTAGCCTATCCATCTATTTACCGATCAAAAAAAAATCAATTAATGGTTGTTGTTTACCAAAATTTATTCAATACATTGTTACCGGTAATATTCTTTGTTATTGTTTATGCGGAAATATCATTTGTTAATTATTTATGATCCTGATTTATTAAGTACATCTTCCTCCCACCAACTTTCCCATTAGGTTGTTCTTCAGACCACCCACCCCACTGGCACCAACAAATTGATTGTTTTCTTATAAATTGGACATTGAGGTTTAGGTGGCTCCAGTCTAACTATACACTTCAAAACTAAGAGTGTTGGAAATGCTCAATATCACTAGTGAGTTCTCCCTATCTCAGTTGGGAGAAATGGGCATGCCTATCAAACTCGATTCGAAGAAACCATAGGGATCATTTCTAGGAGAAGTAACTGATAAGGGGTTAAGTGGTGTATTGCAAAATGACCACATATACATTATGCATCTGGTGAAGCAAGTGTTAGGTCTAGAGTTTTTATTGACCCATGATAGGCACATGGTCAGCTCTAACGTCCCATCTTTTTTCTTGGCCATTCTCTTATATGTGCAGTTTTCCAAAGAATGGGCAACGAAGCTCACCCAGATGTTGTTTAAGCATAAGTATCTGAAGGGCATTGATGTTGTGCTTGATAA